>NC_081849.1:48961769-49079892 GCF_963259705.1 Myotis daubentonii
TCCTTGTTCTTTATTCTTTATCCAATAAAAGCTTTCTACCATCACCCTATTTTGTAGTTCTCCAAAAAGTGATATAAACAAACTTTATTTTCTTTAATCATTTTTTTAACAGGAATTAACTATAAATAGAAGTTTTATTACTTGGTTCTGACTGTCCAGTAGCTCATCTTGTAAACACACCGCATCCCCATTAAAAACCATACTTTAAATAAGGCAGAGGAGAAAGAAGATGAGTCAAAGATTAGAAGAATAACATGAAGAACATTGGTATCAATTAACTAAATGGTAAGCATAACAGGATGAATGGGTTTACAAGGAAAACAAAATTAATTTCCAACACACTGAGTCTGAGGTACCATGAGATACTCAACAAGGCTCTCCCTATGTGAGAGAATTCTGGAGCAAATGAAAGGAACCCAGGTTCACGCTTGGATAATTGAGGCCAATCACTTTCATACAGAGGGTTTGAAAAAGCAAGAGAGCTCTTCTTGGCGATACCTGGGAAAGGAAAGAAGAGAGCCAGAAGGATGCAGCAGCACGGAAGCCACAAAGAGAAGATTTTAAGAAAGCAAATATTTCAACTATGCTACATAGTCAAGAAAGATAAAGCTAAGATAAAGACATTGGATTTGGTCACTTAGGTTTCGGCTGACATTTGAAAGAGTGCTTTAAGTAAAATAATAGGAGCAGAAGTCAATTTTCAAGTGTTTAAAGAACCAACAAGTAGTCGGAAAAAATAGGAACAGTAATCATAGACTGAACCTCAAGAAGTTTGATGGTTAAGGGAGAAGAGAATGTAGTGAATTAAGGAAGGTACTTTACATGGGAAGTATATCATAAACAGTGAAGAGGAATAAATTGAAAGTAAAAATAAAGAAGGAATCTTAAGAGACCAGGTTCTCAAGTGAAATGGTACTGATGCAGTCAAGGACACAGATGAAAGAGATAGCTTGGGAAGAGGGAAGAGAAAATTTTCAAGTCAGAGGAAACTATAGTTAATAATACTGTATTTCAGCCCTAGCCTGTTTGGTTCAATGGTTGGAGCGTCAGCCTGCAGACTCAGGGGTCCCAGGTTCGCTTCCGGTCAAGGGCATGTACCTTGGTTGTGGGCACATACCCAGTGGAGAGTGTGCAGGGGGCGGCTGATCGATGTTTCTCTCTCATCGATGTTTCTAACTCTCTATCCCTCTCCCTTCCAATCTGTAAAAAATCAATAAAAGATATTAAAAAATAATACTGTATTTCATATTTCAAAGTTGCTAAGAGAGTAGACTTTAAAACTTGTAATCACAAGAAAAAAAATCTATAACTGTATGGTGATTAATGTATTAACTATATTAATTGGACTTACTGTGTTGATCATTTTGCAATATATACAAAAATCATTGCATTATACATCTGAAACTAATGTTATGTTAATTATACTTGGTGAAACAAAATCACATCGGTATAAACAGCAATAAATGAACACAGTACAGCAGGAACTGTTTGTTCCAAAAGATTCTCGCTTCAGAACTGCGCTCCTCTTACTGAACTGGCTGCTCCATGTCAGTGTCCATATCCTGTCCTGTTTTATCCCCATGGCTTCCTGTAGTACAATGGGAAATAAATATTTGGTTTGCAAATAAATAAACGGAAGATGAAGTGTGATAGGGTGTTTTTTTTTTGTTTTTTGAAATAACACACGTTGAGAAAATAGGTTGAAAGTGTTCCTATCAGATGGTTTCTCTTTATCAGACCATTGGGAGGTGAGATAACCTGCTGAGCATTAGTAAACATTCTGTACCATGGAAGGGTAGACAAATAAATGTGGAGCCACTCACTAGTTTTAAGCATCATCCACATTTGAGCTGAAGAAAGTTCAGTCTGATCAGAAGTATGTCAGCGAGGCAGTAGAGACTGAATTTTTGAGCCAGACTTGAGGAAGATGAGTTAAAATTATAAGAAAGTCAGGCAAGAAAACATGACTTACCCAAGGCAACGACAGCAAGCGGATGAGAAGAGGCAACATATTTGAGAGTTACGGAAAAGGGGGAATGGGAGTGGAGCAAGTAGACACTGCAAAGTCAACACGACTCTTTCTAGACACTTGTCAGAGCAGGAGAGATGGAGAGGTCAACACACAGACACACAGAGTCCATGGATGTGTTTCACTAAAAAGAGACTAGTTGGTGGAAAGGAGGCAGCCACGAGCAAAGGAGAGTTTTTAAAAGACCAAGAGAAGGTAATTGACGCGGGGATAACTGATGGAGTCCTCAACGCCTCCAACAGGGGAGGATAGGAAGCGCTTCAGGGCAGAGGCAGAGGGAAGGGAGAGGTCCACAAGCCGTTGACAATATTTCAGAAAGCCTTCTGGAAACTGCCATTAGACAAAACGTCAAGCGTCTTTCCTTTTGGCAGGCGTTCCATCAACTCTGTGGGTTAACCCTGGTAGCCGCACACTTATCAGAAATCCTAATTTGCTGTTGATGACGTCATAGTAATTTCTGGGATGTGACTGGCAGACCATATATTGTTAGCAGAGTTATTTATCTGATTTCTGCAATATCTGATTTCATTCTTCCGCGGGTGATTATCCCTGGATTAGAGGAGTGACAGCCAAAATTAAGCGAGCACTTCCAGGGAACAGTGCCTGGTATGTGTGGACACTTACTTAACTTTATTGCTGATTAGCATTGCAGCCACGACAGTGATGTATGTGATTTCATTTAAGTGACAAAAATCTTGCAAGATATGGGGTCCTGGGATGAAAACATAATAATAATAATAATAAAAGAGTCCTTGGAATGAAAAGAGTTGGGATGACAAGATCTCTGCTGTCCCTTCAGCGCTAACGTTCTGTAGTGTTGAGCGGGGCCTGGAAACAGGAGCTGGGGAATGGCTGGGCGGGAACGCTGGGGGCAAAGGGCGCCTGAGAACACCCCAGCTGGCCCCTGGCTCCTGCCACCCCGGCTGGAGGAAGGGAAGCCATGTCCACACGCCTTCCCACCTGGAAGGCTGGCCGTGCGGGCGACACCGAGAAGTAAAACAGAAAAGAGAATAGGCTACAAGGAGGGCAAAGGATAGAACACAGTGGCGGAACCGGGCAAAGGCGTGCTCCGGTTATGGATAAACCGCAAACACATGAACCCGCCGGGGCCGCGGGGATGGGTGCCCCGCGCACACGTCCGCCTGGCACCTGCGCCCGGTGCCAATACAAACAGCGAGGGAGGTGCCCGCGCACCCACACCCCCGCCGGGCTGGGCTCCCTCTGCACCCTCTGCCCTGTACTTTGGCTTCTCTTCGCCACTGGAACTGGGCAAACAGACCTTAAAAAAATAAAAATAAAAGTTACCAGGGACTTGGGCCCAGGCTGTGACTTGAGAGTCCGGTCTGGTGGTGCCCGCGGCCTCAGCCCCAGCCGGGCATTGGGGGCAGCGGGGCGCCAGGTGCCTGGGGCCGGCCCGGCGGCGTGGGGAGCGCGCCCCGAAGGCTGTGCTGGGGGCCGGGAGGAAGTGGGACGGTGTGTACTCTCCTCCCGGAACTGTGGTGACATTGCCCCAACCTGGCCCAGGTGGCGGCCAGGGAGCCGGGGAAGCTGCCGGGCGCGCCATCCGGCCCTGTCGACCCCGTCCCCGCCCCTCACCCCCATGTCTGCGCCGCCGCCGCCGCCGCCCGCCGCCGCCCGTGACCCGGTGACCCCGGAGGGCCATCGGGGGCCCGTGACCCCGGAGCCCCCGGCATCCGGACCCCCCTTGGAGACGCAGCCGCTCTTAAGGCAGGAGGCTGCAGGGGAGGAGGAGGAGGAAGGGGAGGAGACAGGCGTCCGGGGCGCCTCGGGAACCGGCACGGCGGAGCAGCGGAGACGGGGCTGGGGGGAGGCGGCCGAGGCGGCCGGGGCCGAGGAGGGGCCGGAGGCCGGGGGCGCGGCGGCGGCGGGGCCGGGCGGGCCGGCGGGAGGCGCGGGGGGCGGCCGCGGGGCCTGGCGGCGGCTGCTGGCCTGGCTGCGGCGGCGGCAGCCCCAGCGCGGCCCCTGCGCGGCGCCCCTTCCCCGCTCGGCCGCGCTCTGTTGTCATGGAGGAACCAAGATGGCGGCTCTGGCCTACACCCTGGGCAAGCGGGAGATCAACCACTACTTCAGCGTGAGGAGTGCCAAGGTGCTGGCGCTGGCGGCCGTGCTGCTGCTCGCGGGGTGCCACCTCGCCTCCCGCCGCTACCGAGGTGAGGGGCCCTCCCCCTGCCCGGCCGGGGGAGGAGGCGGCGGCGGCGCGGAGGCCGCCCCCCTCGCCGACACACGCCCACGCTCCGCGGCCGCCCGCCGCCTGCCCGCTCGCGCCCGGCCCGGGGGAGGCGCGGCCCCACGTGCCCCCAGGTGCCCCGACCGCGGGCCCGGCGCCCCTGCCCGACCGAGAGGACCCCGGCACGGGCGGCCCCGCGGTTCTGGCCCCCGCCCCCCGGCCGCCCGCGCTGGGGTCGGGGCGCCTCCTCGGGCCGGGCCGAGGGGCTGCGGGGGGCCCGGCGCCGGCGGGGCCCGGGGAGACGCGCCCTCCCCGCCCGGGGGTCGCGCGCAGGCGGTCGGACGGCGGCCTGGGTGTCCGGCCCCGGCTGCGTGGAGGCAGAGGCCGCCTGCCAGGGGCACCGCCGCCCGGAGCGGGGTCGCCGTGTCCCCGGCTTGGGGGTCCGGCTCTGGAGCCTTTTGTTCCCTGCGGCCTCTGCCCCCAGCAGCGGGCTGAGCTGTCGTTGGACGGCGACGGGGGCCGCCCCGTTTCCCTGGGCCCCCGGGGGCGACAGCTGGCCCCCATGCCCGCGGCCAAGGGGGGGCGGCGCCCCTCGGCCTCGGCGACAGTCCCGAGGGTTGTGGCTGCGCCTTCTGACCACGTCCCGGCCCCGGGGCACGTGGCCGGAGGGGGGGTTGGGGTGGCCAGGCGTCCAAGTGGGCAGGGGGCCCGGGTGCCAATGGGTGCCAGGGGGGCGACCTTATTGCAGAAGGAATTCCACGAGTCAGGGGATGCCCACCTGTCCTTGTTGGTTCGCAGTGTTGTGCCTTTTCTCTCCAAAAATGCCTCGAGGAGAGGCTGCCAGGCCGAGGGGCATTCATAGAGATCGCATCTCTCCTTTTCGGCTCTTGGTATGAAGGAAGCCATGATCAGGACGGCCCTTGGTGGCTGTGAGAGTAATTGGTCAGGATGTCATGGGTCATGGACAGGTGGGCATTGGCCGCTCCTGCCATTGAATTTCACACCGGCTTTGGCCAAACGCCCAGGGAGTGGGGCTCCGGCATCTGAGCTCTTCTCATCCCAGGAAGTCTTTCAAAGTGGAGGACGTTTTGGGTGCATTTTGCTGCTTTGTGTTCTCCAGTGCTTGAGGGTTAAGCACCGGAGATTCTAGTACGGTCCTGGATGCAGCGCTTTTTATGTAAACACACTAAATCGCTTTAAAAAGATAAAAGTTTTTGTATCCTGTTGGCCTTTCTCACTCCAGTCTCCCGCAGGTCACCGCCATGGGACCTGGGAGGGCTTGGGCGCATGTGAAATTGCTGTCGCAGGGCACATGCACAACAAAACCAGCAATCTCGATGCATTCGTGTGTGGTAATTTGGGAGAAAGTTTTCTGACTACTGTTAATCACATGCTGGTTTGGTATACGATGACTGGAACCGAACTCAGTTCTGTGTAACTTTGGTGCAGTGTTCCTAAAGGTAAAAATAATCTAGTCTTCGCCCTCCCGGCTTTTAATTGTGCTTTTATCTTTTGATAAGCTTGGATACTGATGATTATATGTAGATGACTGCATCCTTTTCAAGGTCTGTCATCGGCAGGGGAAACAGAATGTCAGGTGGAATGTGTGAGTCAGGGCGGCATGGGGGCTGTTTGTAAAGCCTCCTGCAGAAGCTCGGCAGCGGCTGCCCTAGGTGCTGCGGCTCCCTGAGCGCGGAGCAGAGCACCTGGTGTGTGTGCTCGCCCAAACTGAATGTCAACAGCTTGGGCCAGAGGCTGTTTGGGAAAGATAACCTCACCAGGAACTCGCTAGCCATCCTTATGCTTTGGCGGTGTAAAACTGGGTCAAATGCAGTTCCCTTTACACAAAGATACGATGCACTTGAATCACAACATGAAAAAGGACCTTATATTAGATACAGAGGTGTGGGCTATATCTATTAAAATCCCCAATGTGTGGGTATGAGTTTGCCACAGGCAAGGTGGAGTGAATGCAGTAGAATACACATATTCAGTATCTCTTGTTTTATTTGTAAAGAGAAATTAAAAGACTTACACACTGCAAGTAAAGCTTGGTAAACACAACGTGCTGTTCCAACAGGTGTTACTCGTTTTAATTCGTTTTGTATTTATAACCATTCTGTGAGGTAGATACAGCTTACCACCTTTGATCCTCCCCTGCCCGATCTGTCACGTTTCTATAATCAGGATGACTTTTAAAATCTTTGATTTCATGGCAAAGTTTAATTGATAAAATTTTACTACTGTTATATAAAATAATAATGTGTCTTATAATCAATGTTCTTAGATTCTTCGAGTTGTGAGTTGAGGTATTATTTACATATTAAAGATGAGTCAAGAAAGGTTAAGTTGCCTAAGGATATTTATTCAGTTAGTGACTAAGGTAGGAGTGAGAACCCAGTAAGTCAGCCTCAAGCCATTATGGTATAGTCTGCCTTTCTGCAGCTTCTTACATGGTGCTAATGTATAGAAGATGGAGTTGGAAAGCATTTCCAGAGGGACATGGATGAAACATTTAGAAACATTAAGGCAGCCTCACAGTACCAGCAAGAGTCTTCCTATTCTCGTTCCAGTACACTGACTTTTTTAAAGTTGCATGTGTAGAACTTCAAATTCTGACCAGCCTACTTTTTATTACCTGTTTTCTTCTTCCTTAACTCCAGGCTCACAATCTAAACATGCTTGTACCTTTTATGTAACTCACAATAATTTTATTTTCTGTGCCTGCAATGGTCTTTCTCTCCTGCAAAGAGAGTACAGATTTTTCCTTCAAGGCCTGGTTCAGATGTCACCACTGCAGAGGTCAGAATTAGGAGTTCAATGTTTTCACAGCAATTAGTACATACTTACCATGTTGTATTATAATAATTTTTACCTGTCTCTCCCACACAAAACATCCTTGAGCTTCCATGAGTATTTCATTTATCTTTAAATCATCAAAACTTAACACACAGAGCTTAACTTCTTAAATAATTAAGAGATAATTAGATTTTTAGAGTTCTTTTTCCTACTGTTTTCCTCCTTGCATTTGGTTCTTCTGCTTTTAATTGAATTTCATGTTCTGATCTCAATTTTAGAAAGTAGGGGTTTTTTTTTTGCATTAATATTATTTCACATAATATAGTAGAATGACATTTTTTAAATAATTAAACTTTTAACTATTTTTTCAAAATTTTATCACTCTCTAATAATGTGATTACAGATTTAAAATAATATTTCTGTGACAAAAGGCCAGTATCTATTGCCCTAAGATTAGTTCCAATCTGGATATATTTCAGTTTTTTAATTGATAAAGTTGCTACAAATGCTTTAATTTTGTTGAAATCCGAATTCTTTCTATCAGTAGGCGTACTAAATGCAAATGTTAGCACATGTTTTGGAGAAAAGTAAGCTCAAGGCTTCAGTAATCAAAGCAAGAAAAAAGTAGCCCTAGATCTCTTAGCCTTTTCTTTCTTTGACTGCTAGGAAAATCCTGATCTGTATGACACCACTTGTAACGAGGCTCTCCCAGCTTGTCTAAAGAAAAATGTAAATGGTGATTTTTCAGCACAAACTAAAATATAACTTGCTGAATTTTAAGCAAAGTATTACTAACAGATCATACTGTAAACTTTATGATCTGCTATTTTCATGGTTAGTGGTAAGAAACACACAGCTTTGGTTGGGTGACTCGACTAAATGTGCAGTGTGCCAGAGGTATTCTATCCAAAAGAAAGTATCAACTATGCTTTACTTAGCAAAGCAGATGTTTTCTTCAGTAGTTACATATTGTTTTTCAGCTTTTTCAAAACATGTTTATCTTTTTACTTATTTTGCTTGCTTTTAGTGTCTTTCTATTATAGAAAAGTCATGCATAAAAACCTGCAATTTTAGATTGACAAACCAGAAAGCTTGCTTAAGATAACAGAATGAAGAGTGAGACAACCATTCAAGAAGATAACCTTAGTATTGGAGATAGCTGAAGCAGATCATTCTGTCCCTTTAGTTGCTCGGTATTGGGTGTGTGTGTGCTTAGCTTGATTTATCTGAGTATCTTTCATCTCACGCTTGTTGTATTATAAAGTGGTTATCAGAATTATGAGGCAAATGAAAATAATGACTGGTTTTGTTGTGTTCTTTTGTTTGGGATTTTTTCTGAGTAAATTTTGAAAGGAAACTAGGCCACCAGCATACATACACACACACACACACATACACACACAGGAAAAGAACTTTTACAGTATGGAATTTTGTAAAGTTTTCCTTTCTAGATCAGGTTAACTTATTCTGCTGACAAATATAAAAAGCCAATCTCATCTTTTCAGTTGTCTAGTTAGAAGTTCTTTTACTTTTCTAACAATTCTTCATGTTACATTACATTATCTCTATCAATGCAGCTTGTATAGTTTCTGTATTTGACAGGACCTTAACTGATATGCAGAGACTATTAAGTTCAGATACAGGCTTATAAAAAAAAACACTTTGCCCGGTAACTGTGCCATTCCAGGGGTCGCAGCGCGGAAGGGCGCTCCGTCTCGGCAGGACCCCCCGCAAAAAAAAACCCAAAAAAACAAAACACTTTGCATTATAAAATATTTTAAGAAGAATCATCATCAACTAGCATTCATTAGCAAACTAAGAATTTCTTCCCTGCTGGACCAGTGTGGCTCAGTGGTTGAGCACCAACCCATGAACAAGGAGGTCAGGGTTCAATTCCCAGTCAGGGCACTTGCCCAGGTTGCTGGCCCCATCCCCAATAGAGGGCATGCAGGAGGTGGCCAATCAATGATTCTCTCATCATTGATGTTTCTATCTCTTTCTCCCTCTCCCTTCCTCTCTGAAATCAGTAAAAAGATACTTTTTAAAAAAGAAAGAACTTCTTCCCTGGAAAGACCAGTAGTCTCAAAATTCTGAGTTTACAGAGCTTTTTAGTTAGTGATAACTTCAAATTTGTTTTTCTGTGGAGCTTTTTTGATATGGGTTCATCAAATTAGAGCCATTGTTTCCTATTAACTGAACTACTGAAAAAGAATGTGTGGGTAGTAGTTTTGAAGAGGAAACCAAGAACTTCACATTTTTAAACACAATTTCTGATATAGGAAGAGACTGGTTATGGTACATCTAACTTCAGAAAATCATATTGATGGTTAACAAATAATTCCACACAGTGAATATTGATCAAGGTGTATTTCTGTTTAGGTTTCTATTAAAAAACAAAAATCAAATAACTTTATAAAAAGGAGGAAGAAATACTCCACAGAATTAATACCTAGTTATTTGCAACTAATAATTTTCTAAGAAATTAAATGTGTTGCTAACTTTTTACTTGGTTTAATAGATGTATTTGAAGAGGTAGAAATGCTATAAATATGGACTTTTCATCCTAATTTTAAACATTTACTATGATTTTGCTGTATGGCCATTATAAAAGATTGCTGTTTTTAGGAAAATAATTATGTGTTCCTAAAGTCCTTTCTTTACTCCTGGATTATTTATATAGCTTAATTTTGTTTTTTGGAACTAGAACTCGTTTTTAATAATTGGAAAGCATTAAGAACTGACTATAGTTCCCTTAAAGAGGTGTTATTTTAAAAAGCGGTGCCTTTGAAATACAGAAAACCTACACAGACTACATATATAATTGCAAAATTTTAATAATTGATATTCTGCTTTCCTTATCCAGTGTTCCACTGACACAGTATTTTCACTTTTCCTTCCTGTTCTATTTTAAAATTTATGACACTGAAGTAACAACACTCATTATTTATATATACCTATCTTGCATTTGTATTTCCTTTTATCTACATGTTGGCCAGATAAATAGGTAACTGGATTGAGAGAGAAAAAAGATGTGTTCTATTTAAATATCTTTGGTTCTTCCCTATCTCCAGTCTGAATGGTTCAGTACAATTCTTGTTCTGTAATATTCCTCTTATCAGATGCCTTGTCCTGAACTTAGCTATTTGTAAAACAAAGTGTGCTGTTGACTATTAATAAAGAACTCAAAATTAAATAATACATATATTTTATTATAACCCCACAGTTAATCTAAACATCTCATTTTTCCCTCATCCATTTGACATATTTGAACTTTTTAAATGCCTCCAACCCCCTTATTAATTCCTTCACTCATTTAAATTAATGTACAGTAAAATGGCCAAAGGAAGACGAGTGACCACCTGTCCCAGTTTACATAGGACTGGAGGATTTCCCAGTTGTGGAACTTTCTGTGTAAAACTCACAGTCTCAACCCTACTGGGAGGAATTGGTTGGTCATCCTAAAGGAAGGCAAGAGATATCAAGAGAAGTAGAGAGGCTGAATGTTAATAACAGTTAAAACTGCAATGTGTTACTGATACTGATGTGGCTAGTTTTAAGTCTTATCTTTGTAAGACTAAAAGTTTTAGTAAGCTTTTTAAGAGGTTCCTGAATAAGTCTCTTTCTCTGTTCACACGTTTACAGAATAGGGGTAGCATACTCACAGGGAAGTTGTGGAAATCAGAGAGTAGATTTATAACATTTCTCGATATTAACTAGGTTTCCAAATATGCTAATGCACTATGTATTATAGTAGTCGAGTAGTAGAAAGTCATTTCTAAAGTCTTCTCTTTTATTTCTTAAACTTTTCTTTCCCTATTAGAAGTAGGAGTGATAAACAGATACAAAGGCTGGTTTGTGACTGAGATGATGTCCCCACAAAGAAAACCTGAAGCGGAAGGAACTGCCAAAGCAGTGAATGTAGCATTTAGGAGTTAGGGAGTCTCGATATTTATTATGTTTCTTGTGGGTGAGTAATATGCACCTAGAATGTATGGCGAGGCATAAAGACTTGTATTTTCTCATCTCAAAAGAGCTTACATGGGGTCAGATAACCAACATATAAAAATTTAACTATTGTTTCCTATACTGTTGTGTTTCATAGGCAATGATTCATGTGAGTACCTTCTTTCAAGTGGCAGATTTCTTGGAGAGAAAGTTTGGCAGCCTCACAGTTGTATGATGCATAAATACAAATACAAGTAAGATTTCTCCATTTTGTTGTTTGTTTTTCCTATGATGGGTTGTAATATTTTATGGACAAGGGTTGGTGAAACAAAGAAAGTACTATATGGTACTTCTATATATGATGGTAAGAATTGCTGAAGGAGGGTAGGAGTAGCAGTGAGTCCAAATGAAGATTCCTCCCCAAGAGAGAGCTTTGGCCAAGCTGCTTTATCTCAGGTAAGATAAGCAGGCCCAAGGCAATAGCCCTGGAGAAAAGGACTTTTGCTTTGGAAGTTGGATAGCTACCGCATAGACTTATCCTATATAATAAAAACTTAATATGCAAATCGACTGAACAGCAGAACGACTGGTTGCTATGACACGCACTGACCACCAAGGGGCAGACACTCAATGCAGGAGCTGCCCGCAGGCCCCAGGCCAGCCAAGGCCGGTGCCAGCAGGAGGTCCCCCCATTTGCCCTGCTGGTCACCCTGCAGAGGGACGGGGCAGCGGCAGGGGGCAGGGACAGCAAGTGTGTGGCTCCAGGCCAGCCAAAGTGGGTGCCAGCCCCACAGATCACCCCACAGATTCGCCCTGATCGCTGGTCAGGCCTAGGGAACCTACCTTTGCACGAATTTCATGCACCGGGCCTCTAGTTCTGAAATAATGAATCTAAAACTCTTAATACGGTTAGAGTTCATCTTAAACACTTAATAAATTGGGGCTGTTATTATTGAGAGTTAGTTGATCATACAGGAACTGGTAGTTAAACAAACACAGCCACCTATTTTAAAAGCTAAGTAGTAATTATATGTATAACAATCCTGTACTACTTTCTTCACAAACTATGTGCTTTGAAGTGCCAACATGCTGATTTTATTTATTTTAATTAATGTTTCTTTGTTGATTTCAGTGAAGCAAAGAACTGCCTTGTAGATAAACATATTGCATTTGTTGGAGATTCCAGAATTCGTCAGTTGTTTTATTCATTTGTAAAAATAATTAATCCTCAGTTCAAAGAAGAAGGCAATAAGGTAAAAATTGTCTGTTCTCTTCATTAGGGTATTGTGTTAGAAGTTAACCAACTGAATAGTTTTAGGAAGAATGTGCCTCTCCACATTAATGCAAGGAACTATAAAAGCTTTACTTTGGTTTTGGAAAGGTAAAGGAAAAAGAAATGATGATTTGCTATAATGGGCAGCATAAGAAAAAGAAGTGGTGGGTATTGGCAAACCTTTCATTAACTTAAATTTTTAGTTTTCAGAAATAAATTCTTTCCATGGAAAAAAATTTTCAAAATTTCTTAGGAGGAAAACAGAGAATATCCTTATTCTCCTTTTAATATTTGCCATATTTCTTTCCGTCTCTTTTAAAAAACACACACACACATATCTTTATTGTTGAAAGTATTACATATGTCCTCCTTTGTTCACCATTGACTCCTTCTAACCCTCACAGCCCCCCATCCAGGCCTTCACCACACTGTTATCTGTGTCCATGGGTTATGCATATAATGCATACAAGTTCTTTGGTTGATCACATCCCACCCACCCCCACATTCCCTCTGAGATTCAGTCTCTTTTTTAAAACATAATTGTAATCTAGCATGTACAGTTTTATGTCTCACTTCTTTCCCCACCACTTGTCATAATTCACCATATTATTATATAATCAATATAAGTATCTTCGTAGTGTGAACAAATTATTGAGTGGATATAATGCATATTTATATAATCCTCCCTTTTCTTAACTTTTTTGTAATTTTTTATTTTGCAGTTTTAAAAAAGGACATTTTAAATTAAATCTTTATTAAAACTTTGCTTTTTAATTTATTTCCTTAGGATAGGATCTCTGTCATGCAAATATTAGGTTAAAGAATATCAATACTTTAAAAATTATTGATTATATTGTTAAACTCTTTCAGTTTATACCTTAAGCAATATATAATTAAAACAACAATGTAACAACAAATTCATGATCTTTATATAAAAAAAGTCTTATTTTTAAAATAGAATATGTAGGCATTCTTCTAGGAGAATATGTATGTGTGTGTCTCTGAAAACTAACAAGTGTGAACATCTCTCTTTATGTTTGTTAATAATTAATTAGTTAATTTTTTGTTAACTATCTCATCATGTTATTTTTTTTATCCATTTTTAAGTGATCCAAGGTTCTAATCTCTGTCTTCAACTGCATATGATTGGGAGTGGGGAATGGCAAGGAGAGAAAAGTGAAGTACAAGAAAGTTCAGAATTATAGGGGAAATATCTTATGAATTTATGATGAAAATCTGCCTGTATACATCAACTTGCCCTGTGTTAAGGAGTTGAAAAATTAGGGACTTCACAAGTAGCTAGACATATAGTGATGATGGTAGTGGATACTAAATTTTAGGAACAATTTCTTATGTGAAGAATCCTTAGGCTATTAGAGGTTTTGTCTACCAAAAAAGACTAGTAGAGATTTTAAAGCTGAATAATAGAAAATCATAAAGTCAACTTTTCATTTTATTTGGTATCTATAAATGTAGCCTCCTTTTGTGTTTATACACACAAAATTATACAGAAGAATTGGAACTATTTAATGACATGAGATTATCACAGTTTAAACTAAAACACTTTGGTAAACTTATAAAAAGTAGAGAGATTTCGCTTGACCAATTGAGGGCCGACCCAAGAACCAGGAGATCAGGGTTCGATTCCTGGTCAGGGTTACTAGCTCAGTCCCCAGTAGGGGGCTTGCAGGAGGCAACTAATCGATGATTCTCTCTCATCATTGATGTTTCTA
This sequence comes from Myotis daubentonii, assembly GCF_963259705.1. Classification (NCBI taxonomy): domain Eukaryota; kingdom Metazoa; phylum Chordata; class Mammalia; order Chiroptera; family Vespertilionidae; genus Myotis; species Myotis daubentonii. The sequence goes on from NC_081849.1 coordinate 48,975,737, forward strand.
TCTCTTTCTCCCTTGCTCTCTGAAATCAATAAAACAATATTTTTTAAAAGTAGAGAGATTTCTGATTTTGGAGAAACAGTTTTAATATTTCTAGGCTTAGTATAATGTGACTTACTGAAAACTGGAATAATGGAATTGGCAACAGTTAATTGAAAAACGCTCTAATGGTTTAGTTGGTGACCGCTGCTCCAAAGGTTTCCTTAAACCAGCGGTCGCCAACCTTTCTGATGTAAAGGACCACCAGTGGTCTGCAGACCACCAGTTGGCAACCTCTGGATAGCCAAAAGTAGGTACAATATGGTACATTTCTTCTGAGCCCTAGTTATAACACCTAGGTTTCCAATTTTCATTTTCTAAGGCACATTGTTATCTCACAATTCTCAAGCAAGATATATTTAAATTTATATGCATTAAAAAAAAGACAGTTGTCACAGTCTTAAAGAGGCAGCTATTAAGAAACTATTTAGTTCAAACTGCTAGTGGAGCATTTGCCAAATTGCGTTTCACTTAGTTCTCTGGTCTCTGAACAACTTGAAGACAGAGATCATTATTTTTTAAAGTTCTTGTGCCTAGCACATCCTGGCATATTATGAAAGCTGATTATCATCATCATTATTTTAGCTTTGGTATGGGTTTGGGTAGAGTAGGAGTGTTGAAGATAATTCTTTGAATATGTTTCTTTTCTGTGTTGAGAAAAATAATTTTTTTCAAAGAAACTTTAGAGCAGGACTTTTATCAAATTATATTTTGTGGAAGATTAATTCTTTAAGGTGCTCCGGTCAAATAAGTTTGGACAGAGCTGGGTATCATATCCCCCTCTTAGATGGTTTTAATTTAGGTGAGGATATTAAAAGCTTGAGAAGTCTTACAGTAAAGAAAACTGTTTGCATTCCTTCCAGCTGGAAGCTAGGTACTGGGGGCCCCTTCTCCCTCAAACCAACTAAATCCTAGATTTTAAAAAAACCCACTGGTGTTATATTTCTAGATTTGAAGAAATGGAAGACACTCCCCAAAAAGGAACACCTATGAGGCAAAACCAGAGATGGGAACAATAGCAGTAGGCACTCACAATAGAGACTTGGATTGCCCTGAAGACAGATGCCAGTAGCTGCAATGCCCAGTATGCAGAACACTAAGCTTTGGGCCAACATATTTCTCAGTATTAATATTGGAAGCCAGAGAACAGTGGAATAATAGCTTTAATATTCTGAGAGAAAATAAGTTTCAATGTAGAATTGTATACCTACCATACAGATTTATCTGTTGTTGAAATATAGGACATTATCAGATACATAAAAACTGTGAGGGTTTGTCTAAAAATTTTCTAAAGGATAAACTTCCAGGAGGATGGAAATATTTCTTTTTTTAATGATGTGAAATATAAGAAACAGTACTTAAAGAAAAATTAAACATGCGTGTAAGCTTACTCAAGTAGTGCCTGTATAAAATAATGTCTATAAAAAGAAGGTACTAAAGAATTGGCCAATAATCGCTTATAAGCCAGAGGGAGGATATCACAAGCAAAATATTCTAATGTCCTCTTTACTCTTTAAGTTATTATCTTATGGTAGAACTTAACTTAAAGATAAATAGTAAAACTTTAAGAGCAAAGATTAAAAGGATAGAATTAGGATGTATAAATTCCAAACCAGCAGAAGAAAAACTAAACAAAACCAAACTTATCTAATGTGCCAAATGTGTTTTATACACACAGTGGGGCCTTGACTTACGAGTTTAATTCGTTCCGAGACCGAACTCGTTAAGGAGCTCCTTAAGGAGCTCGTTAACTCAAATTACTCTGTCAACTCAATGCAAAACATCAGCCGAGAGACAGCTGGTATCTCAAAAAACTTGTTAGGACACTCATAAGTCAAGGCCCCACTGTACATACATATATAATTGTACATGTACATAGATATACAAAATATTTAGATGTACATGCAAAAGTTTGTGTTTATATAGTATGTATATGAAAAATCTATATGTGAAGAAGCTGTAAATTTTATATCAACTTGTCAGGAATATAGAGTTCAAAAACATTATTTAAAATATATTACATGCACTATTAGACTGGTAGAATAATCATTTACATAAAGCATTGAAAAATTATTTTGTATTTTCATAGTGGATGAATCTTCTTAATTTCTTAAATGAAAATTATAACTACATGCTCTATTTAGCTGAAGGACTTTCTAAGAACTCACGTAAGAATAGAAATACAGTGTCCTGGCAGGCGTGGCTGAGTTGTGTGGGTGTCTTCCATGAACTAAGAGGTCGCTGGTTGGATTCCTGGTCAGGGCACATGCCCAGGTTTCAGGCTCCCTATATGCACAACTCCCCTCACTACCAGTCTGTCTCTGGCATAGATAGTACTAGGACTAAACTGGAATCGTGGCAAGCTTGTCAAAAGATAATGTATATAAGCATGTTCATATATATGTTGCTTGTTTGTAGTTAAGTTTTATCTTTGAACTACATCTTTGATGTGGAAAATCACATATAAATAATTTAGCTAGTGTCACTTACTTTTTTGGTATTCTATGAGATCTTTTCCCCTTGAGGTTGAATACAGAGAATTGAGATGTGATGCATAAGTAAATCAACAAAAACAGCTGAAAGGAGAATTATTTACATAAAATTTCTACATTAGTATTGCTTTGTTGTCTCCTTTTTTATGGCAGCATGAAAACATTCCTTTTGAAGACAAGATTGCATCAGTTAAAGTGGTAAGTTCATATAAGGTAAATGTTATAATGTCAAAACTGTATTCATTGGTTACTTATTTACAGCAGCTAATACTTTGTACATACTATTTTAGTCTATTGAGAGTAGATAACATAATTTAGTAAATGTTTATGTGTACTGTTTGTGTAATAAAATAGAAAATTTGTTCTTTCAGATTTTTATCCAGAAAAAAAATAATCTTATACATTAATTTGAAATCAGTATGTGTTCAAGATTAATGTCCATCAAAGAATATATGTGGATTTTCTGAATTTCCAGTCACAGTGATTCCTAGATATTGAGAATATAATGAGGATCAAGAAAACAATATCCTAGGACCTAGACCAGTGGGACTTGCAAATCATTATAGTTCTTTACATACAAATAAATGTGGGATAAGGATGTCAGAAAGGAAAAAGTGGGACATTAGTAATGTACAGAGCAAGAAGTTAAAAGTAGTTTTTCTTTTTGAGGCAGTGATGTTTTAACTGAGGCCTCAAAGATTAGTAAGAGCGTGTGAAGCTCAGTGGAAGAGTTTATGCACCTTTTAGGCAGAAGGAACTGTATGTGCAAAGGCCTGGAGAAAGTGAGCACAGAGAGCATTCCAGGAGCTGAATGAGAACTGAAAGGGTATGTAGAACCAGGGGGAAGGTAGCAAGAGAAAAGGCACAATGTCTAGGCAGAGGCCAGATTTTGTACTTTCTTACCTACTTTAAGGACTTAAATTTATTTTGAAGCCAGTTGAAATTCCTGGAATATTTAAGCAGGAATGGGGCAAGATCACATTTTAAATTTTCAAAAGATTACTCTCACTAAAATGTGGAAAATAGTTCAGAGAAAAGCAACAGTGAATACAGGGAAATCTTAAAGCTCTTGCCAGATTGATATGGGAGATGAAGATGTCATAGACAAGGTGGTGTTTTTGGTTTTTGGGTTTTTTTGTAGCTGGAGATAGATTTAATAAGGAAATGAATTACATGTGTTGTACATATCTTGTAAATAAAGTTCATTTGGCTTTAGTTTTTGAGCTTTGTCTTACGATACATTTATTTTAAGAAGTTTTTAGTAATTTTTTTTCTATTACAGTTTACTGTCAAGATTATTTTGTGTTGGTTTCAGGTATACAACATAGTGGTTAGATAGTCATATACTTTACATTGTGTTCTCCCAATATTCCCAATACCCACCTAGCACTATACATAATTATTACAAGATTGTTGCCTATGTTTCATATGCTGTATTTATATCCGTAACTATTTGGTACTTCTTAAACCAACAAGGTGGTGTTTTACTTTTAAATACCTTGTAAGAGATATGTTAATCCTTATTTTGAATGGTGGCTATAATATTTCTTTAACTTTCTCTTTTCTTACATTTCTCTTAGGATTTTCTGTGGCATCCAGAAGTTAATGGTTCTATGAAACAGTGTATCAAAGTGTGGGCTGAGGTCTGTATTTAAAAATGTAGCTCTTTCTAGTTTTGAACAACAAAATTTTATTTTTTAAAGAATAGTTTATTGATTTTTAGAGAGAAAGGAGAGAAAGAGAATTATGGATGTGAGCGCTCAACATCAATCAGCTTGCACAGCCAAATTTTTAAAGTTCATGAGCATCCATTGTTTTCTCCCCTTACTCAGCTGTCCCACTCTCCTATACTTTATACAACCTTGTTGATAGCAACTAAGCTGTGCTGGATTGCTTCTCTTACTTAACTGAGAAAAGAAAGTATTTTGATGTAGTATCTCTTCTATCACCATTCTAACCCTAAGGCGGTAACTGCTATAGCTCAGTTATTTCAAATCCAGGTAATCTTTCTATCACAATGCACATCCCTTTGAGCGTTTTTCCACTTTTTCCTTTAAACTCATGCCCAAATATGTCAATAGCCTGTTTTCTTCCCTTTTATCATTAACATTTGTGACCCAAAAGTCAAGCCTGGTATGCTTTGGCTCATTATGTTCAGAGGTGAATTAGATATAAAGGCAGGCATGAAAATATAGTGGGGTAGCAGTGGGAAATTAGAGTAAATTGTGAAGAAACCAGCAATTTAAATTGAATTCTATAGGTGAATGGTAGTCATTAAGAAGTCTGAGCTATTTAGATCGATTTGGGGAGTTTCGCTATGGAGTGAGGTGGTATTTGAAGTTACTTGAATGGAAGAAATTGAATAGGCAGAGAACTTAGAAATTAACGAAGAGAGTTTAAGAACAACTGTACAAAAGATTCTGAGAAGGGGGAGTGAAAGGGGTAAGAGAAAAAGCAGGAGAAGAATAACTGTCATGTAACACAGGAAAGAGTTTTAAGAAGTGGATGGTCAGTGCTGTCACTTTAGGACTTGGCAATCCAGAGTTCATTAATGGGCTCTTAGGGCAGTTTTAATGGATGGTGAAGCCCCAAATCAAAACATGATAAATTGAGGCATAAATGAGAGAGAAAGAAATCGGCATAGTGAAGGCATAATGCTCTTTCAAGTAATCTGTTGGTTAAGGGTGTGAGGGGGAAGAATTTGAGAATGAGATATGGTTGGAGGAAAAATCTTTTCTGAGAATGATAATTTAGAGATTGAGAGAAGGCAGAAGAGTGGAGAAAGGGATGAAACTTAAAATAGGAGAGTTAAAGGAAGTAATACATGGATACAGTTCCAGAAGTAAAAAGGAAGGGGATAGAGACAAGGTAAAGGTTAGCCATTAGAAAGAATTGGGCAGATTTTCTTTACTCTCTTGTCAGAGGAAGATAGGCTGGGTGAGTATATGGATGAAGTTGTAAAAATGGAGAAAGGCAAGAACATACAGCTAGATGAAGTCTATTTTCTCTTCAAAATTTGAGAATTAGACTTTATTTGGAAAGTGAAGAGGATGATAAGAGGGACCTGTATAAGGCAAGTAAGATTTGGGATTACCACTGTGAACAATGAGAAAAGGAGCCACCTAGGGATGAGGGAAAAGTTTCAGTAAAATAACATGGTAAAATGAAGCACTATGTTCTTTTCTCTAAGTTAGCACAGTTTAATATAGATTCTTGCCACCAGTCAGATAGGCTGGAAGACATTATACATATCTTGTAAAACAAAGGTACTTACTCAGAGAGGTTGGTTAAGGGTGCTAGACTGGAAACAGAAATATCTCTGAAGGGAAATAGGTTAATTTTGTTATTTTTCTCTGCTTTCATAGTTTTCTATGAAAGTATGTATTATCTTTATAATGAGACACTAACTCATTTTTATATTTGGGTCAGATGTGTTTCTAATTTCTTATTTTTAATTGTTTCTTGTGCACATGGTTGTAATATCAAGTCTTTTATGTTTTGGGAAGTGCATTGAACTCAGTAGTCAAAAGGCTTAAGTTCTGGCTTTGTCTTGCCAAGCCTCAGCAATACCCTATAAACCTTTCTGAGTCAGTACCCTTGTTTTATAAGATCTGTATAATATATTCCTGCATTATCTCACAGGTAGCAAGAATCTATATTAAAAAGAACTAATTTACGAGAAAGTACTACATAATTGGTAGTTTATTAAGAGTACAATTTGCATTTGGTAAAGATTTCTACCCAATTTCTCCTCCTCCCCCCCCCCCCCATTGTGGTCTATAATAATTATCAGTTTATTTTGTTAAATATTTATTGGATTTGGCTTTCCCAAAATATTGATTCTTTAGGACACTGATCTTATTTTATTTAAGATTTAAACTGTATTTCATGAATATTTTTTAATTGACTGACATAATATACTAGAGCTTTACTCTTGAGCAATTTACTCACTATTCAGAATAATATTAGACCATATTAGATACCAGTAGCATTTTTTGTTTTTTTGTAAGGAACACCAAAGAATTATCCATAAAAGCCTCATGCCATCCTATATAAAAGGCATTGGTTATCCATCCTATATAATAAAACTCTAATATGCAAATTGACCAAACTGCAGGATGACCTGTGGAATGACTGGTCGCTATAACGTGCACTGACCACCAGGGGGGCAGATGCTGAACACAGGAGCTGCCCCCTGGTGGTCAGTGCACTCCCACAGGGGGAGTGCCACTCAGCCAAAAGCCAGGCTCACGGCTGGTGAGCACAGCAGCAGTGATGGGAGCCTCCGCTGCTGGCATGCAGTAAGGAGCGAGGGGTCCCGGACTGTGAGAGCCCCAGACTGCGAGAGGGATGTCCTGGACTGCGAGAGGGCGCAGGCTGGCCTGAGGGACACACACATACACACACACACACACACACACACACACTGCACGAATTTTGTGCACTGGGCCTCTAGTCTTGTTATAACAAGAATTCAATAAGAAACTCTAGAAAATTAAAATGCATTTAGAAGAAAGAATTTCTTAAATTTAAGGAAAAGAATTAAGTGATGTTAGTTGTATTAATTCTCTGAACTAACTATAACACTATTATAAAGATTTTTTTCTTTCTGTAGGATTCTGTTGCAAAGCCCCATGTGATTGTAGCAGGAGCTGCCACAGTAAGTTATTATCTGTGTTCTTATATAATGGTTTTCATTTCGTACTTAAGAACATACTAAGAAAAAGTTAACTTCTTTTAAATAAAATTCTTGATTGTACTTAAATTTTAATTCCTATTTCTAGTCTAATTAATGAGACTGATGAATTTTAATGAAAAGATATGGATGAACTTAGAAAATTTAGTGTTAAATGTTAATACTATTTTATATCTAAAAAGATATTCTTCTTGAATATAATACATTGAAAGTCTAATTTTATGTCTGCTTTTTCTAACTACCTTCATATAGTTCATGAAATAATGTGACCATAATTTATTCTGATATTGAATAAAAATGGAAATTATCTTAAAATAATAACCTTTGTTACAATAGAGTAATTATACACTTTAATTTTTCAGTGATAAGTAATGAATTAATGCTTAATTTTTACTTCATTTTAGTGGTCTATCAAGATTCACAATGGCAGCAACGAGGCACTGTCTCAATATAGAATGAACATTACCTCCATAGCACCACTTCTAGAAAAATTGGCAAAGACTAGTGATGTTTATTGGGTCTTACAAGGTAAGGGATGAGTAATGAAAAAATGTCATTTTGTATATATTTTGAGTCACGGGTTTTTATTATCTCCTATTTCAAGAAGCAAAATTATTGCTTTATGGGAATAAAGTTTGAAATAAGATTTGCAAAATTAGAATAAATTTGAGTTATTTGCTTTCCTCTTTTGAACTTAAGGAACAGACTAATAAATGTAAGTAAAAAAATAAATAATAAATAAAATACTCTCCAAGGAGCCACAGCAGGCAGAATGGCTGTGAATATAACAGAAAGAATACATTCTAAAGGCAAATGAGAAGTTTACCTCTGATTTTTTACTTCTTACAAAGTATAATTATTGTGATTGGGAAATATAAGAAAAAATGTACTAAGTCTCTTTCATAATATTGAGTCATTGTACGTAAATACTCTTTGGAATTGACAGAATATATTTAAATTCATACCATCTAGGTTATGCTTGGTAATGAAATTCTTTAAGAGAAAATTGACATTAGATCAACTCATTTCAGGAGTTTATTGAATGTCCATTATTTAATGCCTAGCACAATATGAAATGCCTTGGGTTTTTTAGCAATTCAAGTTGTTTGTCAGAAACTCTTATGATTATTTCCAAGTGGAATGTCAAGCTGAGAAGAATAAAAGGGCTGGTGATAATCTGTTTCACAATCTCTATTTACAGCCTCATTGTTAACCTTTCTTTCACCAAAATGAGAAAAAAAGTTAAATTTAAATTATTTATGAGAACTTGATCTTCAATAATATAACCTCTTAATTGTGTGAACAAAATTTACAAATTAAGCAGTGACAGAAGAAATAAAAGACTGTCTGCTATTCTTCATTAGGCAGTTTTCTACAACCCAGTTTTAAATTCCCATTACCCAATATAACCCAGTATTCCAAAACTTTAAACTCCTAAGACATGCCAGAACATAAAATGAGGAATATATTGACTGATTAATTTAAAAATTGAATGTAAGATAAGTCTATTGCAAATCTTGGCCAACTTTACTTTAAAATAAATTACTAGATGCCTGGAATCCTCTGAACTTTAACAACAAAACATGAAATACAATCAGCTAACTTGCATGATCACAATTTCTACAAGATTTTTTTAATGTGTTTTTTTTCTTTTTTATTGAATTTATTGGGGTGACACTGGTTAACACAATTATATAGATTTCAGGTGTACAATTCTACAGCACATCATCTGTACACTGTATTGTGTGTTCACCATCCCCAGTCAAGTCTCCTCCATCACCATTTATTTATCCCCCCAATATTCTCTTCTCTCCCCACTACTCTTTTCCCCAGCATTCACCATACTGTTATCCGTGTCCATGAGTTTTTCTTTTTCTTTTTTGCTCAATTCTTCCAGCCCCCAGCAGCTTCTTCCCTGACAGCTGTCAGCCTGCTCTCTATGAGTCTCTCTGTCTTGCTTGTTAGTTCATTTTGTTCATTAGATTCCACTTATGAGTGAAATCATATGGTACTTGTCTTTCTCTAACTGGCTTATTTCACTTAGCATAATGCTCTCCAGTTCCATCCATGTTGTTGCAAAGGGTAAGATTTCCTTCTTTTTTACAACCAAGCAATATTCCGTTGTGTAAATGTACCACAGCTTTTTTATCCACTCATCTACTGGATGGACAATTGGGCTGCTTCCAAATCTTGGCTATTGTAAACAACGCTGCTATGAACATATGGGTGCATATATTTTTTCGAATTAATGTCTCGGGTTTATTCAGATAAATTCCCAGAAGTAGAACCACTGGGTCATAAGGCAGTTCCATTTTTAAGTTTTTCAGGTAACTTTATACTGCTTTCCACAGTGGCTGCACCAATCTGCATTCCCACCAACACTGCAGCAGGGTTCCCTTTCTCTACAACCTTGCCAGCACTTGTTGTTTGTTGATTTATTGATAGCCATTCCGACTGGTGTGAGGTGACATTTCATTTCGGTTTTAATTTGCATTTCTCTGATGATTTGTGATGTTGAGCCTCTTTTCATACGTCTACTAGCCAATGTATGTCTTCTGGAGAAGTGTCTATTCGTGTCCTCTGCCCATTTTTAGTTGTACTGTTTATTTGTGTGGTGTTGAATTTAAGTTCTTTATAAATTTTGGATATTAACCCCTTATCTCTTATATCATTGCGAATATGTTCTCCCATGCAGTGTTTTGTCTTTTCATTTTGTTAATGGTTTCCTTTGCTGTGCAAAAACTTTTTAGTTTGATGTAGTCCCATGTGTTTATTTTTTCTTTCGTTTCCCTTCCCCAAGGTGATATATCAAAAAAAAATATATTGCTATGAGAAATGTTTATCATTTAAGTATTTGATCCATTTTGAGTTTATTCTGTGTATGGTATAAGAAGTTGGTCTAATTTCATTTATTTGCACATATCTGTCCAGTATTTCCAACATTTGTGTTTTTAATAATGTGTTTCATGTGCAGATCCTGTTTATGAAGATCTATTAAGTGAAAATAGGAAAATGATCACTAATGAGAAGATAGATGCTTACAATGAAGCTGCAGTCAGTGTTTTGAATAGTAGCACCAGAAATTCTAAATCACATGTTAAGATGTTCAGTGTTTCCAAATTAATTGCTCAAGAAACTATCATGGAATCTTTGGATGGCTTACATCTTCCAGAATCAAGCAGAGAAACTGTAAGAATTCTTGTATCCATCAGTAAATAGAGACTATAATATCTAATTGTATAGTAACTGTATGTTACTATAAATGGTAATAAATAATTTATTTTATTGCAGTCTTAATTACTTGTAGTTATTCTACCTAAACATACATCTAGAAATAATTTTGATTTCATCACCTAGCTGTGTATAAAATGAGAGTTTTTGGGTACTCTGAAAGGGAAAGAAGCTATGGAAAGGAGGAAATGAGACTTCATTTATTAAGTGCTAGTCACGCTTACTATACTTTGTCTAATCAAGAAGCTTATAAGTTTATAGAATACTCATGTTTGAAAACTACAGCTTAATGGTCCTGCCTTAAACTAACAAGATTAAGCCTCTATGAAGAGTACATGTTTTAATATGTAGAATAGTTTTTATTTATTTCCTTATAAATAAATCAGATTTCCTTTGATGCCCAAAACATATTCAATGTACATAGTAAACACTGAAAAAAATCCAGATTGACAGATGTAAAGGGTTGTTAAGTTCAATATGAAAGAGAACTGATAATTATGAATTTTCATAATTAGTACAACAGATACTATTTAGTTATTGTTTTCTTATGAAGCAGTGATGCTTAACCTTTTTGAGGATCACATAACCCCTTTTGAGTGTTCAGTAAAAAATCAATGGTTACATTCCTCTCCTGCAGAAAAATGCATGTTTGTATATATACACACATGATTCTCCATATACTTTAAGGGGCTTTTGAACCGCCTAGAACTGGTTAAGAACTTCGGGATGGAGTTTGTAGGCTAGTATCTGCAAGAGTACCCGGCATAGAACCCAGGGCTAAAAGGGTGATATTTCCTATGTAGTTGAGTACTTTGAATGCTTAGGCTTAAATAATATAATCATCCTAGAGTTCCAATTATGCCTAAACTATAACGTTTTTTAAAAACTATATTTGACTGAACCTTCAACTAGACAGGATCTTGATAGCTTGCCTAGAATATTTTTATTATAACAAAACCATGTTCAAGATGCCACATTTTATTTAACATTAGAAATCTTAAAACTGTAGAATCCTAAGTGGCCCATAAACTGTAAACCAAATGAAAGGCATATTACAAATATTGTTTGCTAAGAATTACTTTTGTGACAGTTATTTTACATTCTTTTTTTTTTTTATTTGCATCTAAAAACTGGAACTCTATATTAAGTGTCCTGGTATCTTCTATATTGAAAGGTTGATAATTAAAATTATTTGATTTTTTACTAATTAGTCATTATTTTTTTTAATCTTTATTGTTGGAAGTATTACATATGTCTCCCTCCCCCCCCCCACATTGCCCCTTCTAGCCCACCCCAGGCCTTCAACACACTATTGTAAAAGCCACAACCCATTAGCAGTCATGAAATTAGTTTTTTGTGCTTTGTTTTGTTTTTTTCATAAGAAAAAATAATACAAAAATGTAAGAGTGCATTATAAGTAGTAAGGGTAGGTATTGTTTCTGTATATGTGTCTGGATCACATTATAAAATGAATTTTTCATTACAGACCATAGCCCCAGAAGTTTGAAAAGCCCTGTACTAGCTATTACAGATTGAAGGAATAGTATTATTTGCATGAGTGGTTGGGAAATGGTAGTAAAAAGTACAAAAGCATTTTTGGTTTCAGTGCTGAAAAATCAGTAGTATTCACAGGAGAAAATCTAATGTGAAATATATTACTGACAAGATAATAACCAAATAACTTGATTTGTTCACAGAGTGCAATGATTCTGATGAACGTGTATTGCAATAAGATACTGAAGCCTGTAGATGGTTCCTGTTGTCAGCCTCGGCCTCCTCTGACTCTCATGCAGAAGCTAGCTGCTTGTTTTTTCACCTTATCTATTGTCGGATATTTAATTTTTTATATAATTTATCGTAATGCTCATCGGAAGAATAAGCCATGTACTGATTTGGAAAGTGGAGAGGAAAAGAAAAATATTATCAATACCCCCGTGTCTCCATTAGAAATACTTTTACAATCTTTGTGCAAACTTGGCCTGATTATGGCTTATTTCTATATGTGTGACCGTGCAAATCTATTTATGAAGGAAAACAAATTTTATACACATTCAACTTTCTTTATTCCAATTATCTATATCTTGGTTTTGGGAGTATTTTACAATGAAAATACTAAAGAGGTAAGCGTTGTTTTCTTTTTAGCTCATGTTATCCTTATTTCATTATAAACTCTAGATTTTTTTAAAAAAATACCATTTATCATGCCAAAATATACAAGCATGTATATTGGAGAGGATAAATGAATGTTGTGGTTATACTTCACTTAGCAGACTCTGTTGCTTTTTTGAAATATTTTGGAGGAAGTTCAAAGAGTTTCGTGAAGATTGTTAAGAAGTTGAAAATAATGACCTGTGAAAAAACGTCATGACTTTGTGTTATTTTGCCTGCATGGGGATGGAGAAAGTGCAGCTGCTTCCAATTTTATAATGGTCTTCGAACATGATACATCAGAGCAAAAATACATAATTTTATTAATAAATGCCTATATGCACAAACATTTTATATTAATACAATCAGACATGTACACACAAATTAGAACTTACATAATGTGGGCAAATGTTTATAATATCTAAAGTACCTATTTTAGCATTTCTGTAGTTGCTCAGAATGTTAGTATAATTCCATTATAAGACATTATTTATTTGAATTAATAAATTCTATTGTAAGAAATAACTCATATGAGCATGATTAATCGGTTCTTCATCTCCGGTGAGAATAGTCTAAGGGAATATTCTCCCCCCCCGCCCCCCATTAAAGTGTAAGAGAACTGTAAGATCTTTTTTAACTGAAATCTTAAGACTTTCTTAAAATTAGAAAATGCTGTTTTTTAGATTTACAAACCATTGTCACAGTTTAATGTATTCTTAATATAAAACCATAGGTATCAACTTAAACACTATTTAAAATCTGTTAGTTTATATTAGTTTTCAAATTCATATTGTATCTTTTATCAAGAAATAAAATGTCTATTTTTAATTCCCCCCCACACAAATTCTTTTAACAAAAGCATTAGCTTTATATCCTATAAGGATAATTTTAACATACTTAGTATACATTGTCCAAATAATAGCTTCATGGTGAAATTTGAAACAGATTTTGGTTCTTTACACAGACTAAAGTATTAAATAGAGAACAAACAGATGAATGGAAAGGCTGGATGCAACTTGTGATTTTGATTTATCATATCTCTGGAGCAAGTACTGTAAGTATATTGAAATTCAGAAAATATCTTCTATATATATAAAAGGCAAAGTGTCCCCTCGGGAGTTTGACCAGGAGACCGGGTGTTCAATTGCTCACTATTATGTGTGCTGACCACCAGGGAGCAGCGCGGAATGAAGGAAGGCCCCGGCCAGCAGCCAGAAGGTCCTGATCACAGGCCAGGCCTAGGGACCCCACCCATGCACAGATTTTGTGCACCGGGCCTCTAGTACAGCCGTGGGCAAACTACGGCCCGCGGGCCAGATCTGGCCCATTTGAAATGAATAAAACTAAAAAAAAAAAAAAAAGACCGTACCCTTTTATGTAATGATGTTTACTTTGAATTTATATTAGTTCACACAAACACTCCATCCATGCTTTTGTCCTGGCCCTCTGGTCCAGTTTAAGAACCCATGTGGCCCTCGAGTCAAAAAGTTTGCTCACCCCTGCTCTAGTAGGAAATAATGTCACTTTAATGTTTTTTTAAGGGCATGGACTCTTTTGTGTTATATTCTCTGTCATTTATTTTCAACCCGATCTTTCTGCCTTCCCATTCTTCTCCTACCACTTGACTTTGAGAATGTGTAGTTTTAAAAGCAAAATCCATTATTCTGAAAAGAGAGCAATAATTTATTTGTATTTTCTTAGCCTTAATTTTAATGCAGTAGAAGCAGCTGATAATCTAAGGGCATTATTTCATGTCATCCTAATGAACAACTAATTTAAAGTTATCAAAACTTTATGTAGATGACATTTAATTATAAAAGATTTGGAATAGGCAAGTGACTATCAAGGGAAATCAAATTAGATGATTATATTTTATATTGTATCCTTCACCATATTTTAGGAAGTTTGGGAGTTTGACCAACTATTTTTACACTTTTAAAGTTTAAAAAACTTGAAACTCTCTTGCCCCAGTGTTCAGAGCTCAGGTACTGGTGGACTGTAGACCATGTGGGATATGCCATACTTCCTAAGTATTACCTTCTCCGTGAGATGGGGACCCTTCCTGTGCTCACTCAGTGCCTCCTCTACCTGGACAAAATCATTTTTTCCTTCTCCCTAGGATTCTTGTGGTCTGACAACATCTTGGTTTTGGCAAGGATGGGAAAAAAAAATCAGTTATAACACTTTAGCTACATTACAGTTAAAACAGACTTTTGAGGGTAAACCTAAGTGTCTGTCACTTTTCACATAAGTTTTTATACTGAAGATACAAACTGACTTTTATAAAATAGGTTTTAAAAATTTAAGAAACATTCAAATTTGGGAACTACTGAACTGTTTTTCTAATTGTGTTATTTATATAAAGTGCACATCTTTAAACAGTATTTGAATCAATGATAAATTAAGATGACAGGAGACTTGCTCAGGAAGGAGTGTTTTAAAATTTTCATAGCAGTTAAGGTAAATAATACTGGGGGTTTTCAGATATCTCTAACATTTTGAAAATAATGTTATTCTTCATAAAGTCTATTATTTTTCAAAAATTTTATGGATGATTTGTTTGAAGAGTAAGAGGCAGAGATTTGAAGTATTATTTTTGCTGAAGTTATGTGACTGATACGTTTATTCGTGGCAGCAGTGAAATTCCTGTGACATTGCAGCTGAAGGGACCAATTGAAATCACATAGCCGCGGGAGAGCCAGGACAGTCAGAGGCCCAAGCAAGGAGAGACGAAGATAGTTAAACTTAATTTATAAGCCCAGTTCAGAATTTATAGAATGAATTTGGCAAATTCTCTAAAAAAGTAACTGGAGATGCATCTTGAATCTTAAAAATATCTCTGACATATGAATAAAGATTAAATTAATTTGAGAGGAAAAAAGGGTTTTAAGAAAATGCCACTTAGGGACATAATTAATTGCTGACATATAAAGGGTGATAATAGTGTAAAAAAAATCAGATAGAATTAATGGCAGATTAAGTTCCTCAATTTAGTGATTCCAGAAAGGACTTGGATCATAAATGGATGCAGGCAATTTGGCATTCTGTTATAATCATTTGCCAAACTAGCATTCTAATACATCTTAGACTACATTCTAATACATCCTAAATGACAATTAAAAAAAAAAATCCTTGTTCTGGAAGGGCATACTTTTCATTAACAGATCACTTGTTCTGATTAATTACCATATCCCTGTGCTTTATACTATAGGCTTTTGTAGTTAGAAATTGCCTATATCTACACCAGCAAAGCATTATTAGCATGGGTTATAGCATACTTGGGGACTTGATTCTTGGATATTTAAGAGATTCACTTAATTAAAAACTCCTTTTAACTGCCATAATGATTTTAATTACCTAATCTTAATGTTTTCTATTTTGAGTAAAATATATAAAATTTTAGTTGTGCCATGTGGCGGGGGGGGGGAGGGGGGCCCCTCTGCCTGGCCAGGGATCGGGGCCAATCAGGGCCATCTCGCCCAGCTCAGCTGGGTCAGGGGGAGGGACCATGGGAGGTTGGCTGGCCTTGGGAGGTTGGCTGTGGGAGTGCACTGACCACCAGGAGGCAACTCCTGTGTTGAGCATCTGCCCACTGGTGGTCAGTGCTCATCATAGCTACCAGTTGTTCAGTTGACCTGTTGTAATGGTCGCTTAGGCTTTTTTATACCAGGGATATATGGATGGATGGATGGATGGATGGATGGATGGATGGATGGATGGATGGATGGATGGATAGAGAGATAGATAGATAGATAGATAGATAGATAGATAGATAGATAGATAGATAGATACCACATCAAAAATTAATGGAAAAATTTAAAAATAATACAGATGGTCTGGTAGATTGTAATTCTTGGTATAAACATTCTTTTAAGATATAATTTATATCTAAGGGATAAAATACTATGAATTTAATATGAAAAGGTATAGCATGGTAGTTACGCCTGAATGAAAGGTATTGAAGGAAAATTGGTGGGACTAGAAAAAGAAAATAACCAGAAGTCAGCCTAGCTTATCTACTAATTTCAATGTAGTTGGAATTTAAGATATATTTTTATGACTAAAATTTTATTATAATACTAGTGAACAGTGCACGGGTTTGTGCGCAGTGAAAGGAAATTAAGTAGAAGGTGGCCGGCAGGGCAGGACTGGGCAAGATGGGCCAGACATGCCTTGGAGCCAACCTCCCTCGGTCCCTCCCCAGCATCTGTGGAGTAAGAAGAGTCCCTCCGGCAGGTGGGGTCCCTCGGCCTGGCCTGTGGGGATCAGGCCAAAACCAGCTCTCTGACATCCCCCAAAGGGGTCCCAGAGTAAGAGAGGACTCTGCAAAGTTGCTGCCATACAGGGTGTGGAATGCAAATGCAAGTGTGCAGTAAACCAGATTTGCTGCCGACAGTGCCCCAGCAACAACATAACCCATGGCCAAAGGTAGAATCGCGCGGCCCCACGAGGAATCGGGCGCCCCCCCTCTCTGGTTTTGGGGTGCGTCACCCGAGAACTGCCGCTGCCAAGTCACTGCAGCTCAGCAGCTCCTGTGTTGAGCGTCTGCCCTCTGGTGGTCAGTGTGAGTCATAGCAACCGGTCGGCCAGTTGGACACTTAGCATATTAGCCTTTTATATATGTAGATTTGACTCATGAAAGACAAAAAAGAAATAATTTAAATTAAAAGAGACTAAAAAAGAATGATAACTAAGTGCCATGTGTGATCATTGATTCAGGTTCTAAATTTAAAAAAAAAAAATTTAACCATAAGGAATATTACTGGGACAATCAGGGAAATTTGAGTATACATTGTACAGCAGATACTGTTATACGCATATTAAACTTCTTGGGTATGATAATAAAATATGGTCAGGTATTTTTTCTGCTTAGAAGATACTAAAATATGTAGGGATGGTGTCATGTGGTCTGCAATATACTTTTTAAATTTTTTTTTAAATTTCATTGTTTAAAGCAGTGGTGGTCCATAAGGTCCAAAAGGTTGGCAACCCCTGGTTTAAAGTATTACCTATGTCTCCTTTTTCCCCGATTGACCCCCAACTCCACCCCGGCCACCCCCATAGCCCAGGACAAGCCCCCAACGCCCCAGTGTCTGTGTCCATTAGTTATGCTAAAATGCATGCATATAAGTCCTTTGGTTGATCTCTAAACCGCCCCCACCCCCATCTTCTCTCTGAGGTTGGATGGTCTGTTCAGTGTTACCTTGTCTCTAGATCTATTTTTGTTCATCAGTTTATGTTCATTATATCCCACATATGAGTGAGATCATGTGTATTTATCTTTCTCTGACTGGCTTATTTCACTTAGCATAATGCTCTCCAGGTCCATCCATGCTGTTGCAAATGGTAAAATTTCCTTCTTTTTTATAGCAGCGTAGTATTCCATTATGTAGATGTACCACAGTTTTTTAATCCACTCATCTGCTGATGGGCACTTAGGCTGTTTCCAAATCTTAGCTTTGGTAAATTATGCTGCTATGGAACATAGGGATGCACATGTCCTTGGTATTTCTAGTTTCTTGGGATGTATTCCTAGAAGTGGAATGACTGGGTCAAATGGGAGTTCCATTTTTAACTTTTTGAGGAAACTCCATATAGTTCTCCACAAGGGCTACACCAGTCTGCATTCCCACCAGCAGTACACGAGGGTTCCTTTTTCTCGGCTTACTCACCAGCACTTGTTATTTGTTGATTTGTTGATGATAGCCATTCTGACAAGTGTGAGATGGTACCTCATTGTTGTTTTGATTTGCATCTCTCAGATGATTAGTGACTTTGAGCATGTTTTCATATGTCTCTGGGCCTTCTGGTATGTCCGTTTTCGAAAAGTGTTCATTTAGGTCGTTTGCCCATTTTTTTATTGGATTGTTTATCTTCCTTTTGTTAAGTTGTATGAGTTGCAATATACTTTTAAAATGGCTTAGCAGACCGTCAAACCTCAGAGGGAAGGTAGGGGAGGGTGGGGGAAAGGGGAAGAGATCAACCAAAGGACTTGTATGCATGCATATAAGCCTAACCAATGGACACAGACACCAGGGGGGTGAAGGCATGAGTGGGGGGGGGGGGGGCAATGGGAGGATAAGGACTCATATGTAGTACTTTAATCAAGAAAGAAATAAATTTTTAAAAATGGCTTAGCATAACATGTATATAGATATACATTGTACTATTCTCACAACTTTTCTCTTGGTTTAAAATATTTAAAAAGTTCAGAGGATTATTACATGAAATTTGTAATAATCTAGCATTATCTGGAACTTGGCAAATTGTAGTGGTAGTGTTTAATACCATTTAAATGAATAGGTTTTGCTGTTGAAATATAAGAACCAAGTCCCAACTTTGTAGGCCTAGCCTCAGTCTTGAAGGGACTTGAATGGATATTTTCTGGAGAGTGGTTAAAGTAATTAGTAATGGTTAGCCTAGGTTTGACATCTGTTTTTTTAAAATACTTGTAGAACTATTAGATGTAAGAGTGATTAAGTCTGTGTATATGGCTCCAGAACTAGACTCTTCATTATGGTAACCACTACCACAGGTAACTGTTGAGCACTTGAAATGTAGCCAGTCAGAATTAAGATGTGCTATACCACATAAAGTAAAACACGAACCATATTAAGTATGACTAATTATGATAAATGCATGCTAACTTCAAAAACTTAGTATGAAAATAATGTAAAATATCTAGTTATATCTTGGAATGATAATATTTTAGATATATTGAGTAAAAAATAAAATATACTGATTAAAATTAGTTTCAATTGTTTCTTTTAATTTTTTTAAATGTTCTGGTGGCCACATTAAAAATTTACTGTGTGGCTCACTTTTATTTCTATTGCACAGCACTGCCCTAGAGCACTGAAGTTGGTAGTTGTACATAAAGTTAGATTTCAGCCGAACCGGTTTGGCTCAGTGGATAGAGCGTTGGCCTGCGGACTGAGGGGTCCCGGGTTCGATTCCGGTCAAGGGCATGTACCTTGGTTGCGGGCACATCCCCAGTGGGGGGTGTGCAGGAGGCCGCTGATCGATCTCTCTCATCGATGTTTCTAACTCTCTATCCCTGTCCCTTCTTCTCTGTGAAAAATCAATAAAATATATTTAAAAAAAAATAAAGTTAGATTTCAACTTTTCATGAAAAGAAGCTTAATAGCAGTTAAGGATCATCTGAAAATGGAATGGATTGCCTTTGGAATTTGTTGTTTTCTGCTACTAAAAAGGTGCTCAGATATTTGAAGGGAACGTTTTAGAGAACATTCAAGAATGAAGTAAGAGCACAGATTTAGATTAGATAAATCTTGAGGTTATTTCAGTAGTACCTTTTCCACCTTCATCCCTGTGATTCTAATATGTTATACCTTCATTAAAAATTTCTGACCTGCCATAACCGGTTTGGCTCAGTGGATAGAGCGTCGCCTGCGGACTGAAAGGTCCCAGGTTCAATTCCGGTCAGGGGCATGTACCTTGGTTGTGGGCACATCCCAGTGTGGGGGTTGTGCAGGAGGCAGCTGATCGATGTTTCTCTCTCATCGATGTTTCTAACTCTCTCCCTTCCTCTCTGTAAAATCAATAAAATATATTTTTAAAAAAATTTCTGACCTAAGGATAAGACATTTAAAAATAATAATGAAGGGCATATGCCTGGGTTGCAGGCTTGATCCCCAGTGTGGGGCATGCAACATTCTCCAATTGACGATTCTCTCTCATCATTGATGTTTCTATCCCTCTCCTCCTCTCCCTTCCTCTCTCTGAAATCAATAAAACATTTTTTAAAATATCTATGTAGATTTAGTAATTATCCCAAAAAGAATGTAATTGCAAGTGTTGAATGTCATTGAACAAGCCTTGAAAAGGTAATTTTTTAAAACTGTGTACTAGTTCTATTGTAGAGATCATGAATATGCATCTAAAGGACTAATGGTTAATGGATAAATGGAATGATAGTGTTTTAAGATTATGAGAATCAGGACTTTGTAAATGAGATCATATTTCCAGTGACACCCTAAAATATATATTAGAAATATGGTATTTTTATTCAACCTTAAAGTGAAGATGTGATGCTCTAAAAAACCATGGCAAGTGATTCTAAGCATCTTAGTCATAATGAAACAGTTTATGTGGGCATCCTATATAATAAAAGCCTAGTGTGCTAAGTGTCCAGTCGACCAGTCAGCCATTCAACCAATCAAAGCATGATATGCTAATGATATGTTAAAACCACTCAACCATTCGCTATGACATGCACTGACCAGCAGGGGGCAGATAGTCGATCGGTTGACCAGTCGCTATGATGTGCACTGACCACCAGGGGACAGATGCTCTGACTGGTAGGTTACCTTGCTGGTGGAACTCCTCAGGGGATGTCGGAGAGCTGGTTTCGGCCTGATCAGCAGGCCAGGCCAAGGGACCACACTGGTGCACGAATCGTGCACTGGGCCTCTAGTATAACATAAAATTCTATAAGATAAGAGTGGAGGGAAATAATATTTCTAAAATATGTTTGTATATATTTTTAAATATGTATGTTTTGTTTAATATTGTAAGTAGTCATGTGACCATTTTATTTACAGGTCTAATATATTTACCAGGGCCAAAAATGTAGGAAATTTTGTTTTTTATCATTAGGAAAATGTGAAATCCATAGTGGTGATTAATAATTTGATATCATATATTTAGTTCTAACTGGAAGAAATATACAAATATACAAAGAAATATACAAATTTTATATTAATTATGCATTCCTCGCAAAAACACTTCACAGTTTAGAAAACTCAGACTTAAGTCACATAACTAGAAAGTGGCAGAAACCAGAATTTGAATCTAGGTCTATCTGATTCAAAAGTCTACATTTTTAACTCCTGCTATAATGTGTAACTTTTGAGAATAAATCTTTTCATTGAGATAATGCCAAATGATAACGATGATCCACTATCTTGGTTAAAAGTGCTGGTTATGGCAATTCAAGGTATAGTTAGTAGCAACATATATTTTACATATCTGTTTTTGTCAACAGTTTTTGCCTGTGTACATGCACGTTCGAGTTCTGGTTGCTGCATATCTATTTCAGACGGGCTATGGACATTTCTCATATTTTTGGGTCAAGGGAGACTTTGGAATCCATAGAGTATGTCAGGTAGGAATGCATGCAGTTCTTTTTTTTTTTCATTTCAACATGCTTTTGTGCCTAACTGTTGATAAAATATAAATATTGTCATTATAAGACCATGAATAATTTGAGTTTTGAAATAGCACTTTAAAATTGTGTTATTTCTATGTTCTATGGTTAATAATTAAGAGATAAATAATTTATTACTGAGGGAAGGGAAATATAATTTAGATGAATGTATAATAAAAGCACTGGTACACAAGGGAAAACGTTGCTGGTTTACTTTAGTTTTGTAGAAATGTATAATTACCTGGAATTATTATTATAGCCTATGTTTTCTCTCTCTAAGAGGAGATTAATATTTATTAAGTTTCTACCTTATTCTAGGCAATTTCTGAACATTATTTTACTTATCTCTCATTACAAACCTGAGTTGTGATCTTCTCATGTACAAACAAGGACACTGAGGCTCAGAGAGGTTAAATAATTTGCCTGTAGTAACATAGTAAGTGCTGGAGCTCTAATATCAACCTCTCCAATTCTTTGTTCTTTGAATGACATCACACTGTCTGAAATGACTGTTACATAAGTCCCAAAGATACTTTTTAATTTGAGTAATATCATTTTGTATCTATGACAACTCTCAATTTAATCCCAAATGGGGTAAATCCACATCAAATAGAGATGAAATGGATACCTTTTCTTGAGGTAATCTAATCTCCTCCTATAAACTGGAGCTCTCAGAAGGAGATTGATGATTTTTTCCCTACATGTAACACGATGGCAATTGCAGCCAGAGGACATCTCAGGCTTGTGCTTTGCTGGGATGTAGTTAATATAATGATGCATAAATATTTTATATTCAACTCTTTACAATGACTGTAGAACAAATATAATTTTAGGGATTAATAAAATATGCTTGTATATTTGTTATTCTAGTGTCAAACATTTATACTTTGTCAGAAAGAATCTGTCTTTGCTGTTCATGAATATCTGGAATGAAAACCATTTTCTTCTCCTTTTTAATAGGTCTTATTTCGTCTCAATTTCCTGGTAGTGGTGTTATGTATAGTAATGGATCGGCCTTATCAATTCTATTACTTTGTCCCCTTGGTCACAGTATGGTTCATGGTCATATATGTTACTTTAGCACTATGGCCTCAAATAATCCAAAAAAAAGCAAACGGTAAATATACTCTCTTACTTATGTTAATAAATATGTCCTTTCAATGTACGAAATTTCTTTTTAGTTGGTAAAGGCTATTTTTTGAGACATGTAAACAGTTAAAACTTATGTGTAGTATTGACATTTTGAAAGTTTGGCCTTAAAATCTGTTTCTAAAATGTTGCAGATAAATAGTTGAAATAATAGTGCAGAATAATAGTTTAATCTATATTATGTCTTTTCTTTTTAAATTTAAATTTTTAAAGCCATTTTACCTATTAACTAATGCAACAGTTTCAAAGAGTACAAAGCCAGAATGCAGAGAGCTATGAGAAAGAAAGGAAAGCCAAATAAGGCTCCTGTCTCTTACATCCTGCTTCAATCCTGATAACTCTGCTTTATTTGATTTCTTATATATATTGAGATTTTTAATAAACATTCATTTGTAAAAAAGGCTTTCTATGTCAAACAATTTTAAAAAGTGCTAATATAATTTATCTTCTAGACAACCCTTTAAGCAGTTATTATCAACCTGTTTTACAGCCTCTGTAGTTTAACCGCTTGACATAAACTCAAAATATTAATCAAATGAATAATCAATGTGTATAAACTGGGAGCACATAACTTAAAACATGTATATGTAAAATACATTTTATGGTTAAGTCCTAGTCCATTAGAGAGTTCTTAAGCTTTCTTTTTAGAAGTTTAATGTTTAAGCAGTCTAAGTTAGATTCAACATGTTTGTTAAAATTACATTGAACATATTGTTCCAAATTTTGTTGTAACTTTCAATAATGAATAGGTATAATTGAATTCAGGAGTTGTTTTCAAATATATTTATAGTGGATGAATAGTGGGTATATAGGCTATCAGGTATATGTTGTAGCCTCATTCCTAGCAAGGACCCTCTACCTTTTTTTTCTACTTGTAACTTACACTGCTTAAATGTAGTTTGTGTAACTTATAAGCAGCTTTAAATTATGTTAAGAACTATGCAGGGTATTAATACTTTAAATAATATCAAATATTTTCTTATGTAAATTCACAATTTTTAATAAATTAAATATTTTCTCTCTTAGGAAGTTGTTTCTGGCATTTTGGTTTACTCTTGAAACTAGCCTTCTTGCTGTTATGTATATGTTTTTTGGCATATTCTCAGGTTTGTACAGTCTTTTTTAGTTTATATTTTGTTCTATTTTATTTTAGAGTTCAAATCTATTAAAATATGTGAGAAGATTCAGAGCTTTTCTTTAGCTTCATTTTTTAATGACTGTAATAAAAGTGTCACTCGGTAGTTGACTACTCAATGTAGATCTTTTGAGACCCACTTTTGTTACCCCTGTTTTGTTGTAAGAGCAATTTAAAGCTCTTCCTCTGGCAATTGTGCAGAACCCATTTTACTTGATCAATCAAACGTTTATTGAATGCCTCTTTAAGACACTACTCTAAGTGGAGATCAAAATTCTCTTGACAGAATTTGCAACTTGGTTTGTGCATTATTCATTGCATCAAAATGTTACTTGATTTTTCCATAACTACAGAGTAAAATTTTGGCAGTTAGTAAAACCAAGTTAGGAGCAACGGGATTTGTACATATGTAGTACATTTAATTTAATTAAAAGTTTGGTCATTTTCTCTCAGCTACTTTAGCAGGGTGGCAAACTGCTACCTGCTGGTCAGTCCATGAGACCGACATATCGTTTAGGCAGTACAATAAACAAAATATTTTAATTAGAATGCCTATAGTTGTGACATATTCTGCACAACTTGCTCCTGTCTCCCAAACTCTGTCTTGTACCTGGTTGCATCAGGTACAAATGTCATATAAGCTGTGTGTGTATGTGTGTTTCTCTATAAAGCTGGTTTCTGGCTTGTTTGTTTTGTAGGCTTTCATACTTATTTTCATACTTAGAAATAAAGCATTTATATTACTGCTCCACCTCTAAGGTTTTTTGCAGAAGATCTTTGAAATAATAAAGAAACGATTGGCAAATGTATACAGAAATAAGCCAAGTAATTGCAACAACTACTTAATAGTCATTCATTAAAATTGCCAACACTCTCGTGGAGCATCTGAGGAAGAGAAAGGAAGGTAGACCAGAGGTTCAGTAGAGGACCTAAGGAGGTTTCCCCTGCCCTGGATTAGTGATTACTACTGCACAAGAAAACAAGTTCATAGTCCAGTATAGCCCAGTGTCTTTCACATAATGGATGCTCAATAAATACTTGTTGGTTGGTCACATAAAAAACAAAATTTTAATCAGAAATAAAGTTGTACATTACAAATATATGCTACATAGGATCATATCTAATAGCTATGTACCTATTAAGTCATATTTCTGTATTTCATACAGTTTGCATATATGATATATAAGTACTTAATATTGAAAATTTTGTTAAGAATCATCCTTAATATTCTGAGGCATAAATAGGACCTATTTTTAACAAGCTATAAGCATTTTAAAATCTGTCATTAAAAGGAGAATACTACATTTTATTAAAATAATAAAGTTTTTCTGACCTAAGCATTCAGCATTACCGAAAATACAATACTGTTTCCATATTTTTCTTAATTTTTATTAGCCTTTTAAAAAATTGTGATGTTAGACATTTTTATGCTGTGGAATTAGGTCTAGTAATGGAGTTTTCCTTAATAGAGTTTGTCGTCATTCTTTGGTCTGGAAATTGAGGTTTTTGTTCTCTTCTTTGAAAGACTTCATTAATGTGCAGGAATGTACCCAAGACTTCTGCCTCTACATTCTCAGATTTTCAAGGCTGTCAGGTTAATAAGGGGCACAATTCACTAACTTCACCAGAATAAAATTGTAAACTTTGTTTCAAAAACTAGTAATGGCATTTGCCGATTGATTTATTAAGGTGACTAATTCAGAGGATTCTTTTAACTCAACTGGTTAATTATAGATTATTAAGGACATTTAGAGAAAGAAAAACTATATTTTAACCTTAACCATCATTTCTTAGGTTATTTATAGCATATTGGCTGAAGCCTTTTGTATTTTTGTGTTTTGATCAGTAAATATTAGCTGTTTTGTGTACTAGATTTAAATTTTTAAATGGAATAATTTTCCAATTACCAGCTTATTCTTTTCAAAATTTTCAGTCTCAGTAGCCTTCCATGTGCAGTAAAAGTAAAGTAACAAAAATGTTTTGTCATCTTTATTAGCCATCAGTAAAATAAATTTCTTTTCAAATGAATTTCAAATGAAGTTATATTTTTAAGTTAAATAAGGAGAACCTAAAAACTGTGAGTAATCCTTATATAATTCTAACTTTAGAAAATTATTATTTTTAATGAATTGCAAGACAAGTATTGACTTGTACCATTTTAATTTATTTTCTGGATTCCTTTTTTCAGGGTGCATTTGAGAAGATCTTTTCTCTTTGGCCATTGTCTAAGTGTTTTGAACTGAAAGGAAATGTATATGAATGGTGGTTCAGATGGAGGTTAGACCGTTACGTATGTATTTACCTTCTGATCTTTTGCCATTTCATATTGTACTCTTAAAAATCATTTGGAAATTTTTTAAACTATTTTTACTTAGTTTTAGAATAAGGACACATGTTGATATGTTAAGTCAAAGCAGCCCTATTTCTCTACATTTTTATAGCAGAGAAAGGGTATGCCTGTATATCAGCAGAAAAATACTGTAAAAATGTTGTCTATAAAGTGGCCTTTGTTTGAGTCATAATTTTGACTTACAGGTGACCCATCATATACTTTGTATGCTTCAGCCATTCAGCACAATATGTATTGAGCCCCAACATATGTTTTACTTTTGGTGTGATGAAGGACATATTAGAGAAAGAAGACATACCTCCAGGATTCTAAATATTAAAATCTAGTTTAAAACCCAAGATTACTACTTATAATTGGGTGTTAGGTATGCAGTATGAAATCGGAGGTAGAAATTTGAAAAGAAGAAAGAGCGGTGTCATGCATGGGTGATTTCATGAATTTAATATTGAAGGATGGTTAAGATTCATTCAGTTGACCAACAAAATGTAAAATGTCCAGCACAGCGTTCATTAAATAATAGGCACTGAATAATTACCCTTCTTTACCCTTTTCCCTTTTCCTCCCTTCTTTCACTTATCCCATTTTTCATTCAACAATTGTTTTCTTAGTGCCTATTTCTGGGCCAGTGCTTGGTTCCCATTACCTGTGCATTTTCCAATGAACACATTGAATTTCAAAACCATGTATTAATTATTAATAAAAAGCTTTGTGAAGGTCTTGTCATCAAATAATTTTAAATTCTCAACTTTCTCACTAGAGCATTCTACTATGATATGGTAGTTCACATCAAGTCTTTATTTAAAAAGAAAGCTCTCTGGTCCAACATGTGTTTTTCACTCTTTAAGTGCATATACTCCTATCTGAAAATATGAACTTGGTGTTGTAATCATTCTGTGTTTTATTCAATTAAAAGAAGTACCAATATAAGATGTTTTATCTTGGATAAGTACAATTAAATTTTATGTGCCTTCAGAATAGTTTTTTATTAATATTTTTAAATTGTCATTATTTCTACACTTGCATTATTTCTTCAGTTTGAGCCAGTTTGTCTCATGTTGTTACAAGAGATGTTGGCTTTTCCATTGCTGATAGTTTGTAACAATCATGGGCTTTATTTCATTGCTTGAAGTTTTATTCTTGAAGTTTAAGTCCTAGAAACTCTGAAACTACTAAAATAAGCTTTTAACTTAATTACTTTTATACGTGTTTTTATCATTTACCACATTTGTTGCTATTTATTGGAAAGACGTTGTTTAAAACAAATTTTTCTCTCCTTATTTTTCAGGTAGTCTTTCATGGAATGTTGTTTGCTTTCACTTATCTGACTTTACAGAAGCGTCAAATACTTTCTGAAGGAAAGGGTGAACCTCTTTTTTCAAACAAGATTTCAAATGTTCTATTGTTTATTTCAGTAGTTTCTTTCTTGGTAAGTTTCAAAATGTAATCTTCTAATTTTCCAACATCCTAATTGTAATACAAAATTTCCTTTAAGAGATAGGAATTGAACCTATTATTTTTAATAAATAAAATACTTTAAAATTCTTTTTTTTAATTTTCCAATTGAACATAAATTCTGAAGTGAATACATATACAAGTTAAATATGAAGAATAACTGAAATCTAAGTGATAGGAATTTTAAAAATTGTAATAAAGTTGGGAAGAAATATAACGTAAGGTGTTTGACACGAAGAGCCATCACTGCCTCGGGATCACTGTTCCCAGGGCAGCGTGGACCGGAGCCCCGCTCTGTGCTTTATGTCTGGGCAGTGGAGACACCCAGTGATGAGCAAACCTGTGGGAAGTTTTACTGAAGCTTTTACATCACATAATGAAGCATAATGCGATAAATAAAGAAAACGTCAACATTTCCTGAGAATGCTGACTCTAGGGCGTAACTGCGTTTGTGAACCTATTCACGTATTTTTTGTTTTAGACCTATTCCATCTGGGCTAGCAGTTGTAAGAACAAAGCAGAGTGCAATGAACTCCACCCATCTGTTTCTGTGGTGCAGGTAATTATTTTGATTTAAAGAAAGTGTTTCTTAATTCTTGATAAGGACACCACCATCTTTAGCGGCAAAGAAATTTGAGATCAAACTATTTAAAATGTAATTATTTTACTTAAACTTTCTAAGTCCTAGTTTCCTTTATTGTAACAGGGATGTTAAAATCTCTTTTAAAGGGTTGTT
Organism: Myotis daubentonii; assembly: GCF_963259705.1. Taxonomy (NCBI): domain Eukaryota; kingdom Metazoa; phylum Chordata; class Mammalia; order Chiroptera; family Vespertilionidae; genus Myotis; species Myotis daubentonii. Next base: position 49,004,331 of record NC_081849.1, read on the forward strand.
ATATTAAATGTATGGAAATGATCAGTATTTGTCACTTAGTAGGCACTTAGAAAATGTTCATTGTACTTCTCATATTTGCTTTTAAGAAATTTTTAATCATTTACCTAATATTTGATGCCAGTATGTACTAGATATTATGCTGAAGGATATAGTGATTACCAAATCAAACATACTTTATATCCTTATCGAGCCTACATTCTTCCATTACAGATAGTAATCATATAATTACCATGTAATTATAAAGAGAAGTACATGATGCAATAATAGACCATCATGAGGGAATATTACCTAGTTGGGGTTGGAGTGTAGGTCAGGAGTGATTTCCCTGAGAACTCTCAGCTGATTTGGAGGGATGAAGGCACAGCAGGCAGCAAGAAGGCAGGCTATGGTGGGAAGGAGCATACACCACATTCGTAAGTGTGTGGTAGAGACTGGGAGGTAGGCAGAGGCTAGAGGCAACTCAGGTCATGTTTACATTTTTGCAGACACCTCTGGTTGCAGGTAATCATAGGACATTGTGGGTAGTGTGATGATGAATAGGGTGCTTTGGAAACACACAAAACTTCTTCCTAACCCATCTTGATGTCACAGCAAGGTTCTCGGAGAAAATAGTGTCTAAGCCAAGACCTGAAAAACAGGTAGCCCAGCAAAGAGCAGCAAAGAGAGTTTCTAGAGGATTCTTATGGAAAAAGCAAAACTATATCATGAGGTTTTATAAATTTTGCCACATAAATATGATATCATCTCTTTCTTCATAAGAAGCCTCAGAGTGGGTTTATATTTTTTTCTAATAAGCATAAATTAAAACTGCTCAACCATGTACTACCTAATACCTGCACTGGTATGCAGTACACAAACCACATGTTTGAGAAATCGAGTTTGTATACACTCTAGAACAAAAATAACTTGCTAATCAATTGGGGGGGAAAGTATTTTGTATGTGTCAAGTTTAAGAATATAAAGAATAAATTATGACTTGAAGGAAAGCAAAAATGCTTTTAATAAACAGATTATTAATATTTACCTTTGTGGTTTTTTCCTTCAGATTTTAGCCTTTATTCTAATAAGGAATATTCCTGGATATGCCCGTTCTGTTTACAGTTCATTTTTTGCTTGGTTTGGAAAAATTTCATTAGAGGTTGGTACATTAATATTTTGCTCTGTCATATATGTAACAGTCAAGTGTTACATATATGCTTGTGTGCATATACACGTGTATGTGTACATTTATATATATGTGTTTGTGTGTAAACCTGACGTTTTTATTTTTATTTTTTAATTCTCACCCAAGTATATGTTTTTAGTGATTTTTAGAGAGAGGAAGGGAGAGAGAGAGGGGAGGGGGAGAAACATCGATGTGAGAGAGAAACATCATTCGGTTGCCTCCCATACACACCTAATTGGGAATCACACCTTCAACCTTTTTGGTGTACCGGAGGATATTTCAACCCAGCCAGGGCAACCTGACATTTTTTTTATCAAAGCTATGTTACTTACAGAATTATAGAGGGGGGAAATTCAGTACTTTCAAAAGCAGAAACATATTATATAATTTTTTACAGCTTTATTTAAATGACTAGACACAGATGACTTTCACAGTGTTCTTTTTACTGTCTTAAGCTTTTAAGGACAACCAAGATGCTGAGCTCAGGAGAGAAAAAAGTAGATATAATTCTAGTATATATAAATGAAATCAGCTGAGGGGATTTTAATTTGTTCATCTCCATAATTAAATATAGTTATAATGCTTATAATAAAATGCATCCTTATAATTAGAAATTTTGGGGAAATTTTAAAACTCAGTACATTTTGTATGTAATACTAATATGAAATTAATCTATAAAATCAGTTTAAAGTAGGTTTTGAAATACATTCTGAGTATTCTGAGCTATATTTGAAAAAATATTTTAAAACAATTCATATTGTAATCATAAAAGATAAATTTTAGAGTATATGATTTATTTAAAAGATACATTTTTTAGTATAAGATTTATTAAGTTGTCTTTATAATAGGGAAATAAGCCCTGGCCCATGGCTAAGTGGTTAGAACACCAGCCCCGAGCACATAAGAGTTGAGAGTTCAATTCCAGGTCAAGGGCATGTACCTGGGTTGCAGGTTTGATCCCCTGCCCTGGTCAGAATATGTGTGGGAGGCAACCAATCAGTTTGTCTCTTTTTCTCACATCTCTCTATTTCCCTGTGTCTCTCTCTCGCCTCTTTCTCCCCCTCCCTCCCAATCTCTAAAAATCAACATAAAAAATATCCTCCTGTGAGGATTAACTAAAATAAAATAGGGAAATAAATGTCCCCTTTGAGTTCTTGAATAAATGTTCTATTATTTTTTAAGTCTCAGATTACATAGAATTTAAAAATCTTGATCATGAAAGACTTACCAAGTCATTCAGTGGACTAAAGAATATTTATTTTGCATGCCCCTTAATATTTAAAGCATGAGAGTTTTATAAACTTTGAATTAATTTACTATTTAGTGTTTCTATTAAAAATATAGAAATATCATAGTCTTCATATTTGTTGAAGTAGCTTAAGCATATTTCTACTCTGATATTTTGAAGCAATGTGATGAAAGAACCACATTTGTAATTACAATAAAAATAAATAGTGGTGTTGTCTAATATATATATATATATATATATATATATATATATATATATATATATATATATATACCCATAGAACTTGAAATACACTTCAGAAACATGTGAATGTGGTCTAAAGCATTTGGCCATACATAACAAACATGGAGACATCTTAAACACTATGCTATTTCCATTCAAAATTTATACCTACATAAACATATTCATAAATAAATATATATATAAAGAGAGAGAGAGAGAGAGAGAGAGAGAGTACACACATAGTTTTGTAGCTGGACACACACACACACACACACACACACACACACACACACACACAGTCATTCTTTACTTGAGGTCTGAATACGGGAGTCCAGATACCTGTCAGCTGTCTTGCAAAGACAGGCCTCATACAGAGCATTTTATAAAGCTAGAGGGTCTCTGTGGTTTGTTTCTTGAGGACTTTGAACCAGTGCTTCCGCAAGTAGGGGTTCTGGAGAGTGGACTCTGCAGTAGGCTTTTCAGAACCAGCAGTGAAACAGAATTAAAAGGTTTTGGAAAAGTCTGCTAATATAGTTATGCTATCAGATGTTTGAATTAGGACAGACTTTTATATTCATGGACCTTCTGTACATATCTAACTTGAAATATTTTTCCTCCTAGCTGTTTACTTGCCAATATCACATATGGCTGGCAGCAGACACAAGGGGCATCTTAGTACTCATACCTGGAAACCCCATGCTCAACATCATTGTCAGCACTTTCATATTCGTTTGTGTGGCACATGAAATTTCTCAGATCACTAATGATCTTGCACAGATCGTTATTCCTAAAGATAACTCATCTCTGTTGAAAAGGTTAGCATGTATAGCTGCATTTTTTTGTGGACTCCTCATCTTATCATCCATTCAAGATAAATCAAGATATTAAGTTGCTAAAATTCTAAAAAACTTAAACTCTTCAAGCTAACTGTTGACTGCTTAGAGGAGAAAAGCATCTATCTTGAGATATAATTGTATAGATAAATAAAAATTTGTGCAGTCAGAGGACAGCTCAGTGATGTCTGTTGAACATGTGTGGTTGTATATATAGGAAATGTACATATCCGATGTGAAATACTGAAAAAAATTGATGAAGCAGAGTGCATTGTAGAGAATTGCATGTGAAAAGTCTTTTCTACTGGATCTATATTTCCATTTATAAGTGATTTTAAGTTAACATATGAAGGCAGGGAAATAATTGCCTTTCCAGTAAAAAATATAGATAATTTAGTTAGCTTAGTGTCACACTGTTTTGATATTTACTAAATTTGTGATAATAAGATTGTCTGTACCAATATTCATCATGGTAATTCCCACTTCATTGAAAACTTTCTCAAGAATGACTACAGTATTGTTTTCTTGCCAGATGTGCAATGGTGTGGAATGATGAACAGTATGCCTTTAATTTATGTGTTCTTGTTCTGTTGCTATGTTTCCTGACATGGTTTTCTTTCTAACTGTGGTTTTCGGATATACTAGTACAAGCTTAAATCTTTGTACACTTGGTCTCACAGAGTTTTTCTAGGCTCCATTACAGGGTTTTGTCATTGTTGATGCTATTACTTCTTTTTATAAAAAGGCCAAATTTTCTTTCCAACTCAAACATTCACCTGTTTCTTTTCCTTAAACTATATCAGTGTAATACCAGTTACCCTGTGGATCCATTTAATATGTTTTCCTCTGACTAATTTTGTATATTATTTCCAATGTTTGGAAAGTTCTTTATAATCATTTTATTTCTTATTACTCCCTCCTATTTTTAAAAAATACTTATCAATCTAAACTTGTGCAGTCTAGTAAAGATTCAAGTTGTTACGATTGAGATGTATGACCTTCAGTAGAATTTTAAGTAAACCGGTGACTTTGGACAATATATGTTTTTTGTTTGGATTGGTTTGGTTTGGTATTGTTACAGCTGTTAGAGGTATAAGTTTATTTATCTGTTGTACAGATTTTAATACAACTTTTAATGTTTGAAAGATTGCACTTGTTTGCTCTTATGTGCGGGGTAAAATATATTTTCTGTTCATCATGTTCATCATGAAAATATGGAGTAATTTAAACAGTAAATAAACGTTTTGTGGATGCTTATTTTTGTATGGCAAAGTATCAATTAAACTGTGTGTGTGCTTTTTTTAAAAAGCTGGGTCCATTAATGATTGGTTTAAATGTCTAATTCATTTTCTCAAATTAAATTTGCTTTTCAAACTTAGTGTAGATCACTGTGATAGTTGAAAAAGGAATAACTTAGTTATCAGAGCTTTGGAGAATAATCTGTTCAGGAAGTGTAAGCATTATGATATATTAGTAGTTTTACTTGAAGATTTTAAAAATTTAATATTTCTTTAGCACTGAATTTATGTGCGAGTGATATCTTCTCATTAATTGAGGACTATTTCTAAGACAGAAATGTGTGTTCTTTCCTTTTCTCTCTCCTTCTGCCCTTACTTAATCTTTGACATTTCCCAGATAGACAATTGTAATGATTCATTGCTCTGCCTCCTAGACTGCAGCCTTATAAGTAGAGAATAGTATAGTTATAAATCAAAAACTTCCAAGTACTGTGATCACATTATTCTTGCTGGTGTGGCTTGCCAATGAGTAGAGTGCATTTTAATTTAGCTTGTAAGTATTGTCACCTGAAAAAGATTCTTCCTGAGGAAACAATTGAAGAAGAAAGATGACCAGTATTTCTGGTTTTGGAAGCACTTTTGTCTCCAACACTGATACCTAAGAGTGAATGTTTTCTCTCCTTTTTGAACTCAAGCCTAAAACTTAACTGGTAAACCCTTCTTCTTCATCACATGCTCTTATTTAATATCCCCCACTGCTTTATTTTGTATGTCTACACTAATAAAAGAGAAAGATTCAAATTGATCGTATCTTTGCAATGCCCACCAACCAATCAGGAGCGAGTATGCAAATTAACCAAAGATGGGTTAATTTGGATATGCAGACACCAAGTGGTGGGGGTGGGGAGGGACACTTGGTCACCATGGTGACTACACAGGTGTTCCTAACCGCCCCAGCCGCTCAGGGCCTCTGGGCAGCGTGGGAAGGTGGAAGGGTGGCTCCAGGCCTGAGCGAAGGCGGTGCCGGCAGCCAGGGGAAGGAAGGCCCATTCTTGCACGAATCTTCGTGCATCAGGCCTCTAATAGTTATATAAAATAGTTAAAATATAATGCAATTGTAATTAAAATATGTTTTATTCGTTTTCTTTATGAGTTTTTATGGATAAGAGATGAATATGGTAGAAGTTGCCAAATGATAACATCTGTATATGGTGTATGTTTTAATATTTTTTCTGCTCTGATGCAGATACTGACTAGATGCTTTACTCAGTCACACCATTCTTCAGGAAAAGATGTTTAACAGAATATTTAGATATGCTGAGATTGACATAAAGCCACAGAGGTTCTCTAAACTCAGATTTTCTACAATATAAATCACATTGAGAACTCTACTATTGGCCCCAAAAGGTATTCACCTGCCTCAAATTTACCCCAGTCCTTCCCTGTTTCCTCTGACAAACCTTCCCATTTTTATGAATAGGCTACATAGCATTAAAAATCCAAAGCCTTCATCTAAAACCATTCACTATACCTACAAACTAGATCCTATTATTTGCTTTAAGTGCTGATATAAAATAACCTTTATACCCTACCATTCCATTGTGAAATAAGTTGACCAGTTACAACTTTAAAGATGGGAGATTATTTCCCTCCACAAATAAGCTTAACCATTTCAAATGTTAGCATAGGGAACTTTTAAGCTTGGTAAAATTAACTTTAATGATAAGTATATCTATTTATATTCATATCTTTACTAGATTGTGAACCATTAAGGCTAAATAAATAAACCATAGGACCTAGGATAGAACCTCTATGTAATAGATACTTAATAAAAGCCAATTTGTCAAAGAATGTGCACTTCCTAGGAGAAAGCCACTCCCTTTAGATTGTCCCTCCCCTTTAGATAGGAACTTCCACCAATCTAGAAAACCTTGGGAGAGCCCAGTTGGAATTTTTTATGTTGAACAGTATTACATCGCTAATATGCTACCATTTTTTACCTACACATGATAGAAATTTTGGCAGCTCAGATGGCTCAACCTAACAGATTCTCTTGTTGAAAAAAACACTTGGTTAGTTACCTGCAGGACTGATCCTGACAACTATTTTTAAAAAATATATATTTTATTGATTTTTTACAGAGGAAGGGAGAGGGGATAGAGAGTTAGAAACATCGATGAGAGAGAAACATCGATCAGCTGTCTCTTGCACACCTCCTACTGGGGATGTGCCCGCAACCAAGGTACATGCCCTTGGCCGGAATCGAACCTGGGACCTTTCAGTCCGCAGGCCAACGCTCTATCCACTGAGCCAAACCCATTAGGGCATGATCTTGACAACTATTTTAAGAATTCTAAATATTAAGTTTGGTAATATTTAGGATGATTTTGAGGATTGGTGAGAACTTTTTAAGATACTCATATTTGAAAAGCACTTTAAATTTATATTTGCTTTTCATGAAATCTCTTCTAGAGTCATATGATATGAATTAGAAATATCATAAAACTTCCTTAAAAGTTACATCCATAAAGTAGTATAAACAAAAGACTATTTTCCAAAATTAGAGTTGAGGATATTATGAGCTATAAAATATCTAATAGATTAGTTAGAAATCACTTAAATCTTTTATTTATAAAATACCATTCCAGAGCACACAAAAAATGGGATAAAATCAACATTTTAAAAAGAAATTTTTGGTTCCTAAGAAGTGTTTCTGTCATGTGTAGGGCAACCTTTTTTTTCATGCTTAAAAGTTTAATTTAAGTTCATCTAGTTGTTTTAACTTTAACTTCACTAATACCTAGTGGTGCTTATTGAAAAGACATTTGAGAGAATTTTCTAATGAAAATTGCTAAAAATAATCACAAAACTATTAACAAGATTTTAATTGTTAATTCTAGAGCTACCACAGATAGGATTATTTAACTCTCTTAATCTTCATTGCCAAAGTAATAAAGGCAGAACTTAGGTGAGGGTCAATGCTCTCCAGGTCTATCTCTTTTTAATTTGAATTTCAGCCAGGCCAATCTTGCTGTTCCTCAAATGTCATACTGTTTTTTCCCTTTGTCCCATTTCTTTTCATCTACCTAAATCCAACTTATATTTTTAAGTAGAATTTAAACTCCACCTTCTCTGTGAAACCAATACTTTATAATCCTCTTAAACTATTCTAATGTTAATTACCTGGTCTCACTATATTGTTATTTTTTTCAATTCCTGCAGTAAGATTGCAACCCCATGGTCAAGATGGCATTTTTTAGGGATATACTAATGTGCTATACACAGAGTCCATACAGAGAAGCTTGACCATCAGTTAAGTTCTGGCTTTATTTCTCCCATCTTAAAACAAAATTTCTCTCTCTTGCCTTTCCACGCTGCTGCCTCATTTATCTTCCACATACCTGAACTGCTCTTGTCAAGATCAGCAAGCATCTCCACATTGCTAAATCCAATGACCAGTTCTCAATCTTCACCCTACTTGACCTATGAGCAGTATTTGACACAGTTCATTTACTACCTCCTTTCTCAACCATCCTCCACTGTGCTTCCCAACATCACCATTTCCTGTTTTCTCCCTACCTCGGTAGCCATTTCTTCAAGGTCTTGTTTCCTGGGTCTTTTTCCCGCCCTGGCCTCTGAACTGCAAATTCCCAAAGCCCAGTCTTCAGACCTTCTCTACTCTTGCACCTTACATGGTATCCAGTGGTCAGCAAACTCATTAGTCAACAGAGCCAAATATCAACAGTACAACGATTGAAATTTCTTTGAGATCCAAATTTTTTAAACTTAAACTATATAGTTAGGTACGTTGTTATTAACTTAATTAGGGTACTCCTAAGGCTTAGGAAGAGCCACACTCAAGGGGCCAAAGAGCCGCATGTGGCTCGCGAGCTGCAGTTTGCCGACCACGGATAGTCACATGACTTTATGCTGATGACTACCAAATTTATATCTTCAGCCTGAACCCCTCCCCTGAAGTTCAAACTCTGATAACCACCTGCCTACTTTACATCACCATTTGACTATTTAAAAGACAACTCAAATTTAACAAGTCTAAACCAAAACTAAGCTTTCTTACTACTGGCCAAAACAAATGAGAACACCCACAATCTCTCCTCCATAAATGGCAATTACATCCTTCACGTTGCTCAGATTTTAAAAATTTGACTCTTTTCTCTTACACCAACATCTTATATTTTAGTAAATCTTGTCAGCTTCAACTTCATAATATAGCCATAATTCAATAATTCAACCAATTTTCACAGCTCCAATGTGATAACCCTTTTCCAAAAGACTACCAGCTCGTTCCTGCATTATTGTAATAGCTTTATTTGTCTCCATAGTTCTGACATACTTATACTTTTACTTACATACTTTTTATCTTTCATCTTCTCCCCCATTAGAACATAATCTTTCTGTTTTATTCACTATGGTATCCCCAGCTTCTAAAACAATGCCTCGATTATTTGCTGGAATGAATAAATTAATGAATACTGCAAAAAATGTCAAATACCAACACCGTTCAAGGCAGTTTGGCAGCCCTGCAAATGAGAAGGCAATTGGGAAATACTTTTCCTTTCCCTTAGCCATTTGGACAAGAGGCTAAAGATATACTTTATTTAGTATTTAGGATGTTAATTTACATAGTGTTATTTAAAAATTTCAACCCACTTATGTTGCCGAAACCAGTTTGGCTCAATGGATAGAGCGTCGGCCTGCGGACTGAAGGGTCCCAGGTTCGATTCCGGTCAAGGGCATGTGCCTGGGTTGCGGGCACATCCCCAGTGGGAGATGTGCAGGAGGCAGCTGAGGCGGCTGATCGGTGTTTCTCTCTCATCGATGTTTCTGGCTTTCTATCTCTCTCCCTTCCTCTCTGTGAAAAATCAATAAAATATATTTAAAAAAAATAACAAATAAAAATTTCAACCCACTTATGTAGCCAGGTAAGTAGTGGCTCTCAGCAGGGTGATGGCCTTTCTCTCTTGATAGTAACTACCAGCAGAGCTGAGCTCCGGCCATACCAAGTAGAGCATAAGTCTTTCACTCACTGTGGGTCCTATCATTACTTATTTTCTTGCTCTATTCAAGAAAGTGTCATTGCATTTACACTATTATTTTTCCTATAGTAGAGAATTGCTTTTTTGGGCCCGTGTCACCATCATAAGGAAAATAAAAGGATAAACCAACAAAACCATGTATATTAAAAAGAAAGATTGTACTTTTAGTGGAAATCAAAAATACTCCTGTGTTCAACAGTCAAAGTATGACTATGTCAATGAATACTACTTTAAAAAAAGACATTGTGAAATAAACACTAAAAACAATTGCCTTTAAACACGTAGAAATGTAGATGTGAGTGCCAGTATATGTAAAATCATATTTTTAAATATATTTTATTGATTTTTTACAGAGGGATAGAGAGTTAGAAACATCGATCAGCTGCCTCCTGCACACCCCCAACTGGGGATGTGCCTGCAGCCAAGGTACATGCCCTTGACCGGAATCGAACCTGGGACCCTTCAGTCCGCAGGCCAACACTCCATCCACTGAGCCCAACTGGTTAGGGCTATGTAAAATCATATAAATGTAGTAAATGAAAGCCTAAAATTTCAACAAGACTTGAATTTAAATACATTTTAAAAAATCATAATGCTGTGAAATTTAGATATATATTAAGTGGAAAAAAAATGCATAAAAACATTTAACAGATGGTAAGTTTTAAAAACATATCCACTGATCCAGAAATTACATGCCAAAAATAAATAATCTTTTGAAAATAGAAGGCTAATTGGGAAAACTGTTATCTCCCTTAGTATATGGAGAGATGGCTGGGAACTTTAAAAGTATAATTTGTGGGACCCCAGATATTAACAATAACACCTAGTTAAATTTATTTAGGCTTTTAGCGAGAATTCTAATGTAACTCAGAAACACACCTATGTCAGGTTCATTATAAGGAAATGGTTTATTGATTGGGTTGTGAAAATCTTAACGTTTGATATAGGCTAATATTAATAAAGTTAATTACTAATAAATATAACAGAAAGTACTATTGTGATGATTCCTGAACTGATAAAATGAAACTGAAATTAGTGATTTTTCACAAGGACAAGGAACTCAAGTCTACTCATTTCCTTCCCTGGGAATGACTTTATGCTAAAATTTTAAAAGTAGAATGCATTCTGGATATAGTCATTGATGCAAGCTGAATGTATTCTATGGCATGTATTACAGACAGGTCAATGTTTTGTATGATGATTTAGATGTGCCACATTGGAGCCTGCTGTATGATAGGAGATTCGGTGGCACCGTACCTAGAGATTTTTGAAACTATAGAGAGAGATTGAATTTTTCACATCATTCAAGAGAAAATGACCTTGTTAGCTTAACTGCAGAGGCTGAAATAGAGTTGATTTTGACTGAAAATACGCCCCATCTTACCAGTTTGAATATTTGTCTGTAAAGACATTCAAAATGACTGAATAAAATATATGACCTAATTTGTTCTTCATTCTTAGGATAATTGTTATTTGGGAAAACTTATTTGGCAAAGTGTATTTTGGTTCATCTTTCTCATGGGAAAAATGGTTTCCAGAAAAGAAAGTGGTGTCAACTACATTTCAAAATTGTGGGGTTGAAGACTGAATTCTAGAAAAGATTTTTGGTTTTAATTATTATAAAAAATTAATAACACTGTTTGTTTTACCTTTTCATATGAATAGTGATAGTAAAAATGAATAGTAGCAGTTGTGGAAATGCCATAGATAATAGTACCAGACCCTGAATATGGCAAAATTGGAATACCTGAATTCTACATATATGTTAGGAATAGTTGCCTTAAAATATAAAAACTGTTATTCTGGTATTTTATCGAGGTTCAAAAGTAATAATTATGAAGAATTTTGGGGACTACAAAACAAATCAAATGCCCCTTATCTTTAAAGGATTCAAAGATAAAATTGTACTGAACATGTCAGTGAAAAAATCTGCCATTTTACATCTTAGTAAAAAACTTGTATTGAGACATTTATTCCAAATTTAAGATAAACCAAGAAGAAGAAAAAATATCATAACTAAATTTATTTTTCCTTTATTTTTTAATTTTAATTTAAAATGTTTCCAATATATAAATGCTTATGTTGTATTAAAGGCTTATGCCATCATACAATAAAAACAAAGTTTGATTCTATATGTGGAATTTTAAAAAATAGCCCTCTTTGATTTACTGTCTATCTACTCACAGTAAATACTTGATTTTTTACTGTAGGTTTTTTTCATAAGTAGGCCCGTCTGTTTTTTTGTTTTGTTTTGTTTGACAATGTATAGGGTCAAAGTCCTGCTAATAAAAGAAACAGACTCTCCTCTGTGACACTAGATAGGTTCAGTGGCAAGATGTTTTTCCCAGGAAAACCAGGGGTTAACTGGTGAGAGCATCTCTGGTGTGGAGAGAGCAGACGAGAACTGAGAACCCATCTTTTCCTCCCCTTGCCTCCTTTCATGTCATCTCTGCTTCAGGACACTATCACTTGGGAGATAAAACGTGATTGAAAAACATTTTGTGGAAGTCTGAGGGGTCTAGGACTTGGTGCACTTTCTCAGAGACTACAAAATTTAACGTGGAGCCCGGGCAAGTGGCTCAGTGGTTGAGCGTCAGCCTATGAACCAGGAGGTCATGGTTTGGTTCCCAGACAGGGCACAGACACGGGTTGCAGGCTTGATCCCCAGTAGGGGGCGTGCAGGAAGCAGCCTATGGATACTTTTTCATCACTGATGTTTCTATCTTTCCCTCTCCCTTTCTTTCTGAAATCAATAAAAATATATTTTAAAAATGTAAAGTGAAAAATTATAAAGAGATAATACCTGGCAAGATTATCCAAGAAAAAATTTAAATAGAGTAATGTAAGAGGTAGGAGTTGTTCAATTAGATATTTATACACATTATTAACTGTGTATAAGTATCTAATTATAACAGTGTGGAATAATAGATGCAAAAATATATAGATTAATAGAAAGAGGAAACAAACATTTTAATTCAGAAGATATTAAAATAAGGTAATAATTTGATTTCACAATACTAGGGAAAGAAATATTCTTTAGTTCTGAGATATTTGCTTTAACACTGGAGGTGGTGGCAGTAAATCCCTTTCTTACTCTATATACCAAAAGACATTTAAGATGACTAATGGGTTTAAAGTTGTCAAATACAAAGTAGAAAATGTATGTGACTATCTCAAAATGAGGGAAGACTCATTCATTAGGGATAAATCAAAAGGTAAAACCAGAATTGCTACATTCCATTGCCCAGAAATTTAAAACCAATATACCAAAAGATAAAAAGAGAAAGAAATACAAGCAAAAAAAATTTTAGCACGAGTATTTGACAAAAACTTAATATTCTGAGTATATATAGAGCTCTTAAACGTTTAGGAAAAAAACACAAGATATTTTCCAAATTTCAGTTAGCTTTCGATTAATTCTATATAGAAAGTCACTTCATTCAGATACTTTGATGTTCATTATGCAAATAATTTAACTTGGAAGAACATCAGGAAATCATCATACTCAGAGCTGAGCTTTCTATGGATGCTTTTCAGGAGTTGGGGGAGGAGATTTTTTAATGGCCCCTATGTTTAGTTATGCCTTCCTTACCCTTTTTCCAGACTAATATTAATTAACACTCAGTTACATTGAGCAGAAATTTGGAAACTAAATGGCCCATCTGTCCGTGTAAGTGTGCATATTCATTTTTTTTTTTATTCCTAGAGAGAATCTTGGTTGAGCTTTAGCGTATTCCCTCAGAAATACTGATTATTGGACTCTTAAACTTCTCCCAAAAGATGTCCCTCCTATACTGGTTCAATGTCCTATTAAGACCACTTTTTTCCTTAGGTCCCTGGAATACTGGTGTAGGTTATACAGTATTGAACTCCCAGCTACCTCATGTCTATTAGCTGTGGGTTTGGCTGTGGCAAACAGTATTTATAAAGGGACATAAAGGATTTTCTGTTTGCCTTTTATCATTTCCTCAGATCCTTTAAAATGTACCCCGTAATTAAGCCAGGCTACACCTAGCAAAGTCCACCTGTACGTTTATCTTCATTATATAATCCTAGAATTTCTCTTTGGTGTGAAGCCATTGGTCAGCATTGAGGGCACTCTACAACGCAGTTTTATGAAATTCATCACTGTGTCAACTCTAAGAATGTTGATTACCTTGCACAATGGCCTCTTTATGTGACTCTCAAGGATAATGTCATGTTGGACTTTGTATTGGCATATTTGTCTTTCTCCTGCACAGTTCATTTGCTACTATCTTATGGACACTGAGTTGGCTTTTCATGTTTGCTGATAAAAAGCTAGAACTGGAGTTGTGCTCCATCCCAGAGAACAGGCACTTTGGTCTGCATTATTTACTCATTCTTGGCCCCTTTTTCCATCTCATTTACTTCAGATGATGTTATCTGGCTATATTCTGACCAGCTCACTACCTGTGAGCTGTCTTTCATCATTTTTTTGGAACAAGGCCATGTGGTGGTCATAAGTGTTTTTTCAGACCATACCCGTCAGGATGAGCAATGGGGGCCTATCCCGAGTAGCTCATAAATGTCCCAAGAGCAAATGGTGGTCACAGCTCACCACAATTCATAAAAGCGAGGCCGAGAGTTCTCCTGTTCCCACCACGTTATCTTCTTTCTTCTCAGCCAATGCTCTTCCCTGGAAACAATGCTTTTGTTTCTAAGATTACCAGACATTCTACTGCTATCTGTTGATTCCTTCCCTAACAGCCAATTTTGTTTCCACTTTGGAGCTTACTGCTCTGAGGATCAGATGCCAGGCCACAGCCTCAAGATGTTGGTACACATCTGCCCCGAGGACAGGGCAGTGACCTCTTCTGTGGACACTTGCTTCTTACAGCCATGTCATCGGCTATTGCTCTGAGAGCAGCTGGCCTGGACAAGTGGCTTCCTTTTGGACCATGAATCAGATGTGCACTCCCCACTAGAATGTGGTGTCAGTGCCCCATTGTTCCTGGAGGGTTCAGGAAGATTCCTGTTTCTTGTGGCTTCAATGTTCCTAGCCCTTCAGAAACAACCTGATGAAGGAGAGTAAGGGCTGCCTTACCCCCACCCCTACCCCTACACACAGAAGTAGGAGGCTCTAACCGTGAATTTCCAATCTGTGACCTGGGGCAGAGCAGTGAGCCTCGGCAGAGAAGCGAGTGGCAAGATGGAACTGGGAGGAGCTTTGAGGAGACCGCTCAAGATAGGAGGTTACACTACTTTCCTCCTTTCCCCCTTTTGCATATACCCTAAGAGAAGGCGATGTTAAAGATGCCTCTTCAATGCAAAGGCCAGAAAAGGCCTCTTTGAGGAGATCATACAGGGTGGGGCAAAAGTAAGTTTACAGTTGTTAGTAGAGAAAATAATATAATAATAAATAAGAATATAAGAATAAACTGTTTCAGATATTCATAACTGTAAACCTACTTTTGCCCCACCTTATATTTTTGTTTTTTAATCTTTATTGTTGAAAATGTTACATATGTCTCTCCTCCCCCCCATTGACCCCTTCTAGCCTGTCCTCCCCCCCTACCCCAGGCCTTCACACCCTATTGTCTATGTCCATGGGTTATGCATAGATGCATGCAAGTTCTTCCCACCCACCCACCCCCACCTGCCCACTGCTATTCCAACACTCTGTTCCATGTTTCTATGTCTCTGGATCTATTTTATTCATCAGCTTATTCTACCCCCACCCTATATATTTTAAGAAAATTGCTTACAAAGCAAAAGCACCATAAGCAAAGCAAAGACAGATTGAAAAAAACTATTTGTCTATCTCATATCATAGACAGAGGGCTAATCTCCCAAACATGTAAAGAATTCCTCTAAGTCAATAAGAAAAGGGCCACCCATAGGTAAATGGGCAAGCAGTATAAGTAAACTGTTCACAAAAATAAAAATATTCATTCCTTTAAGTATATGGCAAGAAGCAAACCCTTAACACATGTTGGGTTTGTGGGGCTGCAGGACACAAGCATTGGCGCATTGCTGGTTGGAAGTCGAAATTGCTGGGGTCCCTAAAGGAGAGTGATCTTATTGTAAATATCAAAATTATAATGCATATACCCTATGACTCAGTAGTCCCACATCTGGGAACTTACACAGATACTCATATTGGTAAAAAAATGACATATAAATAAGGCTATTCACTGTAGTAATATTTGTAATAGTAATTGGTTGGAACTCATTAATAAGGAAATGGTAGATTTCCTTATTAATGAGGAAATCATGGATCAATATGGAAACTAATAAGAGAATGGGGCATTGCCGATGTGGCCCTCATGCCATGGAACACTATGCTATGGTAACAAAGAACATGAAAATGACACATCAACAGGGAAAGATCTCCGAGGAATATTGCTAAGTTTGTTAAAAAGGTCAGAAACCTGGATTACATGGTGTATTTTAGGTTGAGAGGGGGATTAGGAACATACATTGTTATTTCTTTGTATTGTGTAAGGGAACTTTGTAAGAATACATAAAAAACTAGTCAAAGTGGCTACATGTGGTGGGGGAGCAGTAATCATGACAATTCAGCTGATGAGGGACTATGGAGGAAAATAAAACTTTTCACTATCTTCCTTTAATATTCTTTGGGTTTTAAGTCATCTAAATATATTCCCGACTCAAAAACAAATGCATAAAAAGAAATAATGAAGGGAGATGACCTGAAAGGAGGACGCCACGGGACACGGCCTGGCGCCAGTATACATTCCTATTTCTGCTATCGCCACATCTCTCCCCTGGTATTTTAAAGATGACCAGAATGTTGAGAGAGAGGCTTACCAGCCCTCTGGTGTCTTCTATCTCCCCTTATAACTCCACTGGTATTTTTGAGGCTAGTACCTTGCCAAAAATGAAGTGTACACACACACTTCATGCGGGAAGTGGTGGGCAATTTTCATTTTTGTTCCCGTACTATGCCTGTTCCTTGTGCACGTCCCGTTTCTGATAATATTAGAACCCTGAGGGAGGAATGAAAGATAACCTCTGGACAGGTAGAAGCAGAAGGTAAAAGGTCTACATCAGTAGAAAAGAAAGAAAACCTGGAGGATTACAGTGTGTTAGAAAAGAGAAAAATAAATCCTCACGCGAAATGATCATAAACAATATAACATTAAAATAGGACGGAAGTAGCACCATTAAATATTATAGTTGGCAGAATACACGAGAAAGTGTAAAACCGCTGTGGTGATGTGTGGCGTTCAGCTAGCTATTCTGTTTGGTTGATTGAATGTGCAAATTTAAACATTAACTGACAGGGGACCTACAGAGAGGGGAAACGTTTTCTTGGCAGAGTGGAAGCCAGAAGACCCATGTGCTGCCGCCACACCATGAGGAGCGTGGGGGTGGGGAAGACCTGGCCAAGTAGCTCCGTAGAAAAAACTTGGAATGTGCTCTTAATCGTAGACAGATGGAACACTGGTGGCCCAAATTTCTCCTCCATGCAGCACAGACTCAATCATTTTATTCCAAAAAATGCCTAAGGAAGGTGTAACCAAAAACCCACTGTGGCGCGTTACAAAAAGAAAGAAAGAAAAAAGGAAAAAACTCCATAAAGTTCCCATAGAATGACTGGCTTTGAGCAGTGCTGCTTCCTGATGTGCCCTCCAAGTTAAACTATTTATGTAATAGAGCCCAAAGTAACGGAATGGAAGCTATGTTCTATACGGAATCATAAATTATAAACTGGCCATAACTTGGAGGAAATCTTGGCCTTTTTAAATAAAAATAAATAAAATTATGAGATTTTTATTTAAGACCATTAAAAGTAGGCTTATTTATTTTTTAAATTTTTTTCAATTTGCCTGTTAACTTATGGCGTTTCTCTTAATCAAGAGAAATATTTTTTAATAAATGAGTATCACAATTGTATGCGTTTTGCTTTCTTTTTTCAATATCTGTTTAAGCTCTTTCTGTATCAGAGATTAGATAAAAATTAGATTGTATTTTCCCTCCTTTCCTTGCTTAAAACTCTTTTTATTTTATTATCAATTCTCATAAAACTTTATTGCCAGTTTTTTCTTCTGGTCCTTTGATATACATATGAATTTAACTCTAAATTGCTGGGGTTTGTTTGTTTGTTTGTTTGTTTGTTTGTTTGTTTCAGAGAGGAAGGCAGAGGGAGAGAGAGATAGAAACATCAATAATGAGAGAGAATCATCGATTGACTGGCTGCCTCCTGCACACCTACCGGGGATCGTGACCACAACCCAGGGCATGTGCCCTGACGGGGACTCCAACAGTGAGCTCCTGGTTCATAGGTCGACACTCAACCACTGAGCCACACTGGCCGGGCGATTTCTGGGTTTCTTTATCATCACTGAGTACAGACACTTCCCTCGTTACCTTTTGTGGTGGCAAGGGAGGTGTGCTGCTCAGATCGCCTTTCAAAGGACTGAGTTTATCCACTTGGCTCTACTCAGCACTCCCTTGTGCTAGAGTCACTGCTAAAAAGGAGCATGATTTCCAAGCGCTCAGACCCTTTGGGAAGGAGAGTTTGGGTGAGAGCTCCAGATGAGCCTGCAGAGCTCAGGGCAAGAAGAACTCGCAGTGCCATTAGTGACGGGACTAACTGCAGAGAGAGGGACTGTTTTGTCCTATGCACCTCTCCTTTTAGGATTTACTTTCAGAAAGAGTGGCCCCCGGAAATCATATAGGACGAATTCCCTGACAAGATGCGGCGGTGGGTTTGTGTACAACACCAGGCGTGAATGTGGTGGCCATGGAGAAGCCCCGTTCACGTGTCCCTTCAAGAGAACCCGACGTAAAGAAGGAAACAGCAGACATGCTCCAGATCCTGCACCGGGGCATCGACTCCTGCTCCGGCTGGGCTGCTCCCGGCCAACAAAGAGCATGCTGGGGGGCCACACTCCAAGCTATTCCCTGAGGCAGGACTCCCCCGGGGGTCATCTGATCTGGGCTCCTCAGCAGGCGGGCTGCACCTCCCTGTCCCACGCACCCCAAAGCTCCTCTGACCCACATTCCCAGCCTTTCTGCTCTCCTTTCATAGATGCGTTGTGGTTGGAGGGAACGAGGGCAAGCAAAATGACTAAGGAATTTTGAGCTTGAACATTTTTATGTAAAAGATTATAATCAAGTGGCAACTGGGGGAAGTATTTGCAAAATTAGACAAAGGGTTATCATCCTTGCTATACAGAGAACACTTACAGATTACCAAGAAAAAGACAAGTTTTAAGTTACATATTGATAAAGAAAAAAAAATCAGCATTTTATTAAGAGAAAAATTGAAAACTGAAAATGACTAATTATGGCTTCATTCTCCTATTGACTCAACCACCAAAACCTTATTTTCCCTCAAAGAATCCTTTAGCTTATGTATGAGGGTTTCCCAGAGCTTAGATACAGGGTGGGGCAAAAGTAGAGTACATGAAACACAGAGTTTATTCTTGTATTATTTATGAATTATTGTATTATTTTCCATATGAACAACTACAAACCTACCAACAACTACCAACCCTGTACTATTTTTCCCCCATACATACATACCAATGATAAAGTTTAATTAATAGATTAGGTACAGTAAGATATTAACAACAATAACTAAGAGTAAAATAGAACAATTGTCACAATGTACTGTAATAGAAGTTATATGAATGTGGTCTTTCTCTCAAAATAGCTTACTATACTGAACTCACCTTCTCACTTAAAAGAAGCACCTTATAGCTCTTCTTTGGTACATCTGAATTGCCAATATCACTACTCTTGTGCTTTTTGGAGCCATTATTAAGAATTACTTGACACAAGCACTGTGATACCACCACAGTCGATCCAATAACCCAGATGGCTACCAAGTGACTAGCAGACAAGTATTGCATACAACGTGGGTTCCCTAGACAAAGGGATGACTCACATCCCACGCGGGATGAAGAAAGATGACACAAGATTTCATTAGGATCCTCAGAATGGCGTGCATTTAAAAAACATGTGAATTTTCATCTCTGAAATTGCCCATCTAATATTTTCAGACCATGATTGACCTTGGGTAACTGAAACTACGGAAAGTGAAGGCGCAGATAGGAGGAACTACCATACCATGTTGTAAACAACAGTGTAGGGACTACATGGCAAGAAACTGAGGTTGTCCTCGACCTATAGCCACCAAGACAACAAGCACTTCAATACTACCACCACAAGGGATGAATTTTTCCACCAATCAGTGAGCTTGATTCTCCTGAGTCTCAAGTAAGATCACAGCCCAGACCAACACCTTGATTTCATCCTGGTGAGACCCTGAGCAGAGGACTCACCAAATCCATACCCAGACTCCAGGCACATGGAATCTGTAAGATAATTCATGTGTTTTGTTCTAAGCTGCTAAATTTGTGAAAATTTCTGTACAGCAACTGAAAACAAATCAATTATTGCTATATGTCCCCTAAGCCTTCTTTTTTTTTTTTTTTTTAAGGAAGCATGCATCGTATTTATCAAGTCCCTGTCCCACCATTCTGTGATGGGTTCCGGGAGTGGGGCATATTACTCACGGTTTTAGTATATATGTCTCCGTATCAAGAGGAGTCACATCCAAGGAGAACCATCGTAGCCTGACATAGGTCATAAAATTCTGCACTTTGTAAGCTGTTGCCATGTTTGGATGTGAATTTGGAGTCCTGAAAAGGCTTTAGTGTATTTTGCCTGTGGAAGGAACATAAATAATCAGGGCTAGTGTGCAGACTGTGGTAGATTGATTGCATCAATGGTCTCCATGAATAGCCACCCCATATTCACAGTCAACCCTGTAATCTTATATTCTTATGCTCAGATTTAGGGCTCAGCCAGGTTTGACGAGTGGGATATTAGCAAATGCATCACAAAGAGTGGCTTGAAAGAAGATGTGCATCTGCTGCTAATCCTTTGTATGATTGAGTTACTCTTGTCTGTGTTTCTGCCATGCTATGAGATCATCTCCATGCCAGCCCAATTAAATGCGATAAATTGGGAAGAACGCAATTTATCTCCCATCCTGGCTGAAGCCATCCTAGATGAGCCAGTAGTCAGCCAACTCCAGGACATATGAGGAAATCCAACTTAGACTTGAAGAAACTTCCAATCAAACCTAGCCTAAATAGTTGACCCACAGTGACCTAAAAAAAAAATGCTTATTATTTTTTTGGAGTGATTTGTTACCCAGCAGAATTGTAACAGTAAATGACACACCAAAAAGTAATATACATAGCATAATCTAGTTGAAGGCTACATCTCCTGTCCCATTTTTTATTTTTAGGCCCTTGGCATTGCTCACAAAATTGACTTTGTAGGCTTGTGAGTCACTCTGATGCAGAGTTGGTGGACATGATAGCTCGGAACTCTTTTAAGATAGACCTTAAGCTTCTAATCCATGATTACCATCTATCAAAAAGTGGCATTAATGTACATTGCTGAGTATCACTAGGAATTCCATGGACAGTCAATAAAGAATTCTTTTGTCTAAATGACTCTGACTACTTGGCTTGGCCTAGGACAGTGGTCGGCAAACTGCGGCTTGCGAGCCACATGCGGCTCTTTGGCCCCTTGAGTGTGGCTCTTCCACAAAATACCACGTGCGGGCTCACACGTACAGTGCAATTGAAACTTCGTGGCCCATGCGCAGAAGTTGGTATTTTGTGGAAGAGCCACACTCAAGGGGCCAAAGAGCCGCATGTGGCTTGCAAGCCGCAGTTTGCCGACCACTGGCCTAGGAGCATATGATCTCACGTTCAGATCCCCAAACACATCGAGCGAGTTTAAGTATTCATTTCAATTTTTCAATAATGTTCTCACAGGAGGAATCACCACAGATACATTAGGCCATTACCCCTACTATTTACTTTTGCAATGTGTTTGCTCTCCTTGAGGTTTGTCTAAGATAGCCCCTTGTTACACATTCACCTAAAACAAGACCCCTGGACTCCATTATCTTTAAACGTGACAGAACCTTTGAACGCTTTGCACAGATATAGATATTACCAACCATTTGTATACATACCTAGTTAACGTTTTACTAAGACTATCTGTTGTAGCCAATTATATTTGTCTCAGAGACTTACCACAAACTTATATACACAAACATTTGGCAGATGGCATTGACATTTCTGAGATGGCACATCTACCTTGCTCTTTACTCTAGTGGGAATGGGCCTTTTAACCAGAAAAAAAAAATGTTCAAAATGAAACTCTTGATTTTGTCCTTGATAATTATTCTTTACTCAGCCTTCTCGCGCTCAGAAAATGCATCAAAAATACACCCAGAAACTAAGGCCATAACTCTTGAAGTCAGCTTTTTTCCTCCTTCCCCACATTTCTACTCTATCAGCAAATACTATTAATCCTATGTACAAAAAGGGTTCTCAAACACAAACACTTCTACCCGTTTTTTCATTCTCCATTCTCCTGGACGGTTACTTTTTCTTCCTCTACATTACCTTTTTGCTCTTTTAGCCATTCTTTATATTTTAGTTAGATGCTATTTCTAAGAACTTTTATTTTCAGATAATTTTATTTTGAGCTAATTTCAGAGTTGTAAAAAGTTACTGCCCCCCCCCCATGTAATTGCCAAAATATATTGATAAAATAGGATCTCAGAGAGGTATTTGCACACCCATGTTCACTACACCATTATTTACAATAGCCAAGATGTGGGAGCAACATAAATGCACATCAGCAGATGAATGGTAAAGAATATGTTATATAGATACGCAATGAAATATTAGCCACCTTTAAAAAGAAGGAACCTCTGTCATATGCTTCAGTATAGATGAAACTCAAGGACATTACACTAAGTGAAATACAACCAGACAAATACAACATGATCTCACTTATATTTGGAATCTTAAAAAGTTGAACTTATAAAAGCACAGAGTAGAATGATGATTGCCAAGGGGTACAATGTAAGGGGAGATTTTGAGACTATGTAAATATCCTACTATACTATAGACATAGAAGATGTGTGTATACATATATACATCTATATATTTTCTATCTCTGTCCATTGGGAGTCTAGTGCCCAGATCTTGGTTTCCACATAATGAAATATTTATGGTTCTGCTGTTAAACAGGTATTTCTATGGTGCTTACAAAAATCATGATTTTATACTTCCATTGTATCTTCCATTACTTGGCATAAGTAATGTGGAAGATAGAAGAAAGCATTCATTATTACTATAAGAAAGCATTCACTCATTCATTAATATCAGTATAGATTCAGGGACTCTTATAATGCACTATTTATAATACGGTACTACATTTATTTTGTTAACCAAATTGTCTCATTTTTGGCCAGTGTGAGCCCCTTCTAGCCATCTCCTCAATTATTTTAATAAACTTCCATTACTCTTTAAGCATTTTCTTATCTTTTTTGGCACAAGAAGATGTCCTGAGTTGCTGTAGTATTTTCCCTGCCCCAGCCCTGAAATCAGCCAAGATCTGGCTGCCAGGTGATGTGAGGCATTGCTGCTCCTGGGCTCTCTCAGTAGACCGAACTAGGAAATATGCAGTTGTATGTACACATGTACACACACACACACACACACACACACACGTACACACACTATCTTCTGTTTATTAAAACAAAGGGCTCATACCGATCCCTCTGATTCCATTCCCACACTAAAGAGTTCATTTGTGCCTTTCCCCTCTCCAGTTTATAAGTCCCTTCTCCAAAGGTGACAAGCATAGCTTCCATTATCCACAAAACCTTTCATTATTTGCACCTAAAAGACAAACTGGTTTTCAGAACTGTGAACGATACCACAGTAAAAAGCAAAACAAACAAAAATCCTAACGTACTGGCGTACACTATTTATAGTTCCTGTTGTTTTTACCTTCAAACAGATAGTCAAAACACTATATTCCAATTACATGAGTTCTACCTGTACCACTTGAGTATGTATTCATTTTGCACACAGCTGGATTCATTTTTTAAGTTCTTTTTAATTTTTCATTGCAGTTGACATTCAATATACAGGGTGTGCCCTAAAACATGCATACACACTTTAACAGCTGATAGCTCAACTTTGAAAATAAAAATTTTTAAATAAACACTGTCTTTATAATTATTCAGAGTGTGTGTATACATTTTTGGGGTATTCGTTTATATAATGTATGTCGGTTTCAGGCATACAGCATAGTGGTTAGACATGAATATGGTTCTAAGAGTTAGAATCATACCAAAAATACTCAGAGCAGAATCACTTTTCTGCTCCCATCCCTCCTCCCAACTGTTATCCAGCTGGGAAGATCATAATTTGCCTCTAATTGTTTTCACCAAATGCCCCAGGTTTTTCTTACTGGGTGAGCTCTGAGTCAGGTACGCAAAGACAGCCTTGCAAGTGGTCATCCAGGGAACCACCAGGCAGGGAACATAATGACAATTGCCCTGGAAAGAGATTTGAAGGCACTCCAACCTCATTCTGTTTCTTTTGTTGGCTATCAGACTGCGGGTTTTTATCATTACTGTGGCTGTTTTCAAAGCTACCTTGGAGCAGGAGAGGGGAGGATGAGGTGAGTGTAAAATGCCAGGAAGCTTGCTGTTGTTACTAGACTCAGCTGTAGGTGTACTATCCCCAGGTGCTCTAGGCCTTTGGTTAACTACCAGAGTTTTGAAAATGTTAATTTTGGCCATTTCAGACAGTTTTCTCATTTATGGAGGAGATAATTTTTGGCTCTATTTACTTTACCATTTTTGCTGACCCTGAATGATTTAAAAAATATAAAAATAAAAATAGACCCTGCCCAGGCAGCACAGTTGGTTAGAGCATTTTACCGATACGCCAAGGTTGCAGGTTTGATCCCTGATCAGGGTACATGCAAGAATCAACCAATGAATGCACAAATAAGTGGAACAACAAATCTTTGTCTCCAAAATCAATAAATAAAAAATAAAAGTGTAAAAATATATATATAAATGGGATCATGTTAGTTTTCTACTTCAAATGTTTAATTTCCAATGCTCTTAGAATAAAATCCAAACTCGTTGATAAAAGTCTGTAAGACTAAAAGGAATCTGTTTACATCTCCAGAATTATCTTTTCTAAAACAATTTTTTTAAAACCTATTGGGGTTTTTTTGCATTTTCAATACAACTTAATTTTTCTTATTTGCTATTTTTATTGAGGTATAATTGGCATTTAACGTTGTGGAAGTTTAAGGTGTACACTGTGTTGGTTTGATACATTTGTACCTGAATTATCCTTAATCCCACTTCCCTCTCACTCAAAACGCTCCAGCTAGGCAGAGCCCCTTCCCATTGTTGAGAGTTGAGTGTCAGAAAACATACCTCAACCGCCTACAGCACAAAAAAGAACTGGTTTCTGGTCATTCTGTTGGATCCCTCTTTTGTGCTCTGTTGGCCTTGATTCAAGTACATCAGGAAAGAGCACATTCCTCTCTCTCAGCAGCCTCGGTAGAATTGACATATCTCACAGGCTCTCCTGAGTCAGAAGTCTGAACCTTGCAAGGGATTCGGTGTTCTGATTCGCCAGACCTGATCAGGTCTTGCAATGGGTATGCAGCCAACTCAAGTGGAAGCACCTGGATTGAGAGCACTGCAGGGAATGGTTGCCTAGGGAAATATATGGAAGGTTGCCAGGAAAAAGACAAATAGAGGGGGGCAGAGGCTACAACCACTGTGTTCCTTTCCATTGCTTTTGGGTCCAGCCACACTCTTGCTTTTTCATCTGACCAGATTGCTAAGCCTGACTGTCTCATGATCATTCTCTCAATTTTATCTTAAATGTTTTCTCTTAAAATAGACCTATTTCAACCCTTTAATAAGTAGCTGCTTTCCCCACTCTCTATTACAACACTTCTTTAACCTTCCCAACCTTTAGTAACTGACATGAGATTGATTTTTCTCAGCAAATATTTATTTAGCACCAACTAGTGCTAGACAGTGCACTAAACCTTGTTTATTCTTTCATAACACATTATTTCTCTTTTACTTCCTAAGCATAATTCAATGCCTAGAATATAAGTCCTAAATAATATTAAATGAATAAATTAATAAAATGACCTTGATACTTAATTCAATAAGGTTATTTTTATATGTTTTGGGGGAGGGAAAGAAAGAGAGATTTATTATTTTGTTAGACAAGTTTATCTCAGTCTTTCCTCATTGTTTGACCACTTAATTTGTTTTAGGCACACACACAGACTCAAACTTCGGTGATAAAAAGAAGCTTATCATATAAAATCTTATACAAATTAAACATAATATTTATAAAATTAGTAACAGAAGTCCACAATACATTACTGGAAACTCTAGGGACCAGGTATATTTCAGTATTCAATTGTGTTCAGATTTTATAAATGTAACTAATGTAAGTTATGTTCCTTACACTATATAACATATTCAAGTAGGGTAAGGAAAATATGTTAAAATTTCCATAGAAAAACATCACACCAAGAAGAATTAAGAAAGACAAAATAAGTATCTTCATTTTTGTTTAGGTCAGGTTCTACCATTAAGTGGATTTGTTATGAACTTATAAAAAAATTAAGTTCTTTGGATTTGGGAATTGCAGATAAAGGATTGTGAACTTGTAATCACATATTTTTCTACAAGAAGTCAATGCAATATTGTTCCAAAATTGGTTTCTGTACCTTGATTATTATATCTAGGCAGTTTCTTTGCTGTTGTTGCTTTTATTTCCACTGAATTAAAAGTTCTAACTTACAATTTAGGTCACTGGGGATAATAGAACTACTTATTCATGTAATTATGTTTTTCATTGTTATATACAGGGTGGGGCAAAGGAGGTTTATACTTATGAATATACAAAACACAGAGTTTACTTATTAATTATTGTATTATTTTCTATATGAACAACTCTAAACCTACTTTTGCCCCACTCTGTATAGCTGTTAGTCCATAAGCACTTATCACGTTTTGCCCAGTCCACATGGTCATGTTTATCACACTATTTCCTGAGTGCACAAGAAGATTACATTTCATAGTATCAGTAGCAGTTTGGGGAACATGACTTTAAGTCAACGGAGTATGGACGAAAGTGATAGAAGCCATTTGAAGCCCAGCTCTTACAAACATTCAACATGACCCTTCTTTCAGCTCTCACTTGGTTTCCCATAGAAATCGTGGATATTATGTGTGTCAGATGTATAGCAAACATGATAGAAGAAGACTGACGTAATTGCTCAGGGCTATGAGTGACCAGTAAACTTTTACTGTGTTAAGCCACTATGAATTCAGGGGTATATTTGTCATATGCACACAGCTCACAAATAATTTTTCCCCAAACGAAAAATCAATCCTCTCCTGGTATAAGTTTTCAGTGATAGAGCAAAAGACTCATCAAGAGATTCTTCTTTAGTAATCTCATGTATATCACAAGTTGTCTTCATCCCATTGCAAAGTGAAATGCCAACTAAGAAGTACTAGTAATATAGGAACTGCCTTTTAAACATTGGCTGTCAATGATACTATGCAAAATCTATCAAGGGATCAAGACATTTTGCTAATGACTTCTTCAGTTTTCTTTCTGAGATTTTCAACTCAAGTTTCCACAGCACCTCCCAACTTCTCCAGAACACTGGGATCTTGCTCAGCCCGCTCATAACCAAAGCCCCAAAGTGCAAGGGAATTCATGCTCCCTGGAGCAACTCTCAACTCTGGGATGGTGAGCCAGTGGATGAAAGTAATTCTCCTGTTACTTGGAAGGGAAATTCTGAGCTGCATTCTACACAATTAGAGGACCTCTAGTAGGACCGAGTTCTGCTTTCTAGAATAAGAGCCTGGTGAATGACATCCTTTTTGTTGGCTTTCCTTCAGAACCTCCTCACCTCCTCACTCTGTTTCCACACTCTGGCTTCCTGGGATCGCCTCCCAAATGAACGACATGAGTGTGTGTTTTGGGGGGACAACCAAACTAATTCCATATGTCCGTTGTATTGTGCGTTTTGTGAATTTACCTATAAAAGCAATCAATTTCATTCCCAATTGGTTGTTAGAAAGCCCTAGCTGCTTTGCTCAGTGGATAGAGCATTGGCCTGCGGACCAAATGGTCCCTGGTTCAACTCTGGTCAAGGGCACATATCTCGGTTGCAGGCTCCTCTACAGCCTGGCCCCTGGTCGGAGCTTGTGCAGGAGGCAATCAATCAGTATGTTTCTCTCACATCAATATTTCTGTCTTTCCCTCTCTCTTCCACTCTCTCTAAAAATCAATGGGAAAATATCCTTGGGTGATGATTTAAAAATCATACAAAAAAGACAACAGATTAGTTACTAGGGTGGCACTAAAGAAACAGATTTTTTGACCCAATACAACCTACTTTTAAGATGGCCACGTCTCTTTCACAGCTACATTCCCAATGACTATAGCAATCTTTGGCATATCTAAGTGCTCCATAAGTAGTTTGAATTAGATATTGGAATTCTATTCAGCCATAACGTAGGCAATTCTGCCATTTGCAACAATGTGGATGGACTGTTAGGGCATTATACTGAGTGAAATAAGTCAAACAGAGAAAGACAAATACTCTAAGATCTTACTTATATGTGGAATCTAAAAACATCAAACTCTTAGAAACAGATCAGATTTGTGGTTGGCAGATCCAAGGGATAGGGGGTGGAGGAAATGGGTGAAGGTTGTCAAAGGTAGAAATTTCTAGTTATAAATCAGTTCTGGGATGTTCAATACAGCATGGTGACTATAGTTAACAATACTGTATTGTATATTTGAACATTGCTAAGAGAGTAGAGCTTAAATGTTCTCACCACAAGAAAAAAATCTGGTAACTATGTGAGGTGATCGATATTATCTAAATTTGTGATAATCCCACAATATATAAATATATCAAATCATTATTTTGTACATGTTAAACTTATACAATATTATATGCAAATTATATCTCAATGAAAGTAAGGGAAATATTTTTTAAAAGATAGGCACTTTTCTGTTTTGGCTTCTACTATGTAAAATCCTCACATAAAATCATGTATTCTAGTATCTTCTATCTCAATGGATTGCACCATTTGACCACCCCCCCCCATCAGAATTAGCCCCTTTCTTTAACAACATTTCTTTTTTAAAAACAATTTTTAAATATATTTTATTGTTTTTTTTACAGAGAGGAAGGGAGGAGGATAGAGAGTGAGAAACATCGATGAGAGAGAAACATCGATCAGCTGCCTCCTGCTCACCCCCTACTGGGGATGTGCCCGCAACCAAGGTACATGCCCTTGACCAGAATTGAACCTGGGACCCTTCAGTCTGCAGGCCGACACTCTATCCACTGAGCCAAACTGGTTAGGGCACTTTAACAACATTTCTAAGTATGAGTGTACCAACTGTTTTTTCTTTATCTCATTAATTGCTCTTGAATCTGTCCATTCTCTCCCTCTCTTCCACCACCATTCTAATAAAAATTTATTATTTCTCAAAACCTTCCTTCTCCACACTCCAAACATCCCCTCCCTCTAACTCATACTCTGGCTGCACTGGACTTTCTAAGAGAAACCTGTATTCACTAGGATTTCTTCTCCCAAAAGGACTCAAGATATGTTCTCTCTGCCTCAAACATTCTTCCTTACTTCACTTGATCTTATGAATTCATACTCATCCTTTTGATATCAGCACAAACTTTCTCAGGAAATCTCAGACCTTGCTGACTAGGTCAAGTCCCATTGTGATCAGGTTTTATAGCACCAATCACAATTGCAATTGGACATTTATTTGTATGACCACTTGATTAACGTCTGTCTTTCCCACTAGAATGTAAACTCCTTGAGGGCAGAGCCTGATTTTGTTTGGCTCACCACAGTATTCTCAGAACATGACCTGAGTCCTATTAACATATTGGACATGCAATACATAAGCAGCTAGTAGGGTATTTCATGGGAAATTTCAAAATGCAAATTTGTGAAGCAGCTTCATCTTCAAATGGCTTGCTTGAAAGTTTTTATTCATCCCCTCAACTGGGGGTGGTCAGGACATAGGAATAATAGCTCAAATCTTAGACCACTGATCCCAGAGATCAGACCCCATCTATTTGCTATATCTGTACTAGGAGGTTCTGACTTTGGCATTGTTTTCTACTTAATTATCTTTTAAGTATTCTCTTTGCCTCAAATTTAGCCTTAATGTTTTTACCTAATGCTGTTTTCTATAATCTCAGTGTGAACTTACAGACGTGAATGCCCCCAAAGAGAAGTCATAATTTATCCGGTGACTGTACCTTGGAGGAAGCAAAAGTCACAAGCTTTTCAGGGATATTTTGAGTCTAGATCCGAGTCTCTTGAATTCCTGAAAGTGCAGAAAAGCACCACAGTTGGTTTTTTAGAGCAAAACCTTACTGTAGCCAATTGAAAAAAAAAGTATTCTAACTTAAGTTCACCACGGGGACCCCAAACTCACCATGCACTCATTTGCCCACTAGGAGGATGTTTCGTTGGGATAGAAATGCTCAGCATGTGGCAGGGCCTCCACAGTCTTTTTGACCCATAAAGTGAGGACCATTTGGGTAGCAACACCTAGTGAGAAACTATTTGGATTCTTCCTATCAAAATATAAAGTCAGAGGTAAGATAGCCTTTTCAGAGGAAACTGCAGAGAGTAAGGCACTGATCAAAGATTTGTGAGATGCTGGCCAATGATTTTTCTTATCCCCATTTAATTCCTCAGTAGGGTCAGTGCAAAAACTGATGCTATTTCCAAATGCAGTTTCTAATCCTACAGTGGCCTCTTTCCCAGTACAGATGAATAAACTTCCTGATCCCTGACCTGCAGTTCTTGATTTATGGATCATGCATTGCTTTGCTCCTGCTCACTTGGACTACCCGAAACATTTTGCGATCACTTGGCAGGAGCAACAGTTCACAAATTCTCTTCCGCTGTGCCAATATCTAGTCATCTATACTCATGGCAACCGCCCCTTCCTTCTAGGACATGAACCTGACCCAATATATTTACAACCTTAAGGTGATCAGTCCTGGAGAACAGCAAGTAGCAGTGTCCTAGTTGTCTTGGAAGGAAAGGAATTAAGAATAGGAGATACAGTTTTTAAGAAATCAAATAACCTATATCCTCTGTTAAATCCCAGGAAGTGGAGTTTGGGCAGGGTTTCCAATGTCAAGGACATGATGGGGTATTCTTCCTAAGTGGAGGGCAAGTACCTGCATGCATTACTCACATGGAGTCTTTTCAGATTTTGGAATCAGATTTAGGTAGCATCTGGGTGTCCTCTGAGCAGTTAACAGGTAACACAGAAACCTCCCCAGAGCAGAGTAGGAAAGGTTTTCTCACTGGCCCAGCCTGCTTACTGCAGCCCTGCGAGATGGCCTACCGGCCACATTGACCCAATGTGCATGAAGTGGACTGACACAGTGTGAGGAACTCTGCTAAGCCTGGAAAGTACTGTTATCACAGGGGAGCCTGGGGGTTTGGAGCTAATTCATGTCACCATCAACAGGTAACTAGTCTCTTTGAGCAAGAGGCTAAAGATATACTTTATTTAGTATTTAGGATGTTAATTTACATAATGTTATTTAAAAAATTTTAACTCACTTATGTAGCCAGGTAAATAGTGGCTCTCAGCAGAGTGATGGTCTTTCTCTCTTGATAGTAACTACCAGCAGAGCTGAGCTCCAGCCATATCACAGGGGACCCTGGAGTTTTGGAGCTAATTCATGTCACCATCAACAGGTAACTATTCTCTTGGAGCAACAGCTCCTCAGATTATCGAGTCAGGTAATTGTGCACCCTGGGCTGCCTTCCACGAACTGGGTGCCTTCAGGTCCACAACCCATAAAACCATGCCTACCCTATAAAACCCTCCAAGAAATGATGTATAAGACAGCAGGCTTTATGGGCCACACGGATAAGAGTGTTATTTAAATGGGTTGCTCACTTAGGACCCAGAGTATGGACATTTTATACATGTACAGGAAATGCTTAATAAAATCTTGTTGAATGAAGAATGAACACATGAACCTATTCCTTAGCAACAAAGCTTCCTACTATATAGGAGGCAATCGACTACTTTCTGAAGTAAATTTCACCAGACGTTAGGTAGGCTTCATTAATAATATTTATTTTAAAGATCACTTTTTATTGTAACAAATATAAAGTCATCGATGTTTTACAAATTGTCAAAAATGCTTTAAGTACAAAAGAAATACATTAGTAAAATGAAAGCTATATTGAATTATTTGGTATATACTTAATACTGTCAACATGCATACCATATGCCAGAAAAGCTCATGCATTAAGGAAGAGAGAAGAAATAAGCTATAACGGCTATATTGTCTGATTACAAATTCATTGCTTCGGTCAGTTTTCTTTCTTCAGGGATACCATTTACCTGCAATGTGTAAGAGTGGATATGGGCATGCGTTAGTCAGGGCATGGACACTCGTAGATTTTGAGCAAAATATATTATGGCAAGGAGTGATTTTCTATCCTCTTAACATAATTTAAAATAATTTCTCTACATTTGGTTTAAAAAAATTTAAAGAGGAAAAATTCTAATTTAGTCCTCTCCTTCTTGGGCCAAAGCTATAATGTTCTGCGTTTGCCAAAAGGCACAAGCCTGAAAATTCCTCCCACAATGAACAAACAGAGTGCGGGTCCACTGTGGGGTGTGTGACTGTACTTTTTAATCGTGGCTTTTTAGAAAATATCAGGTGGGTTGGAAAGGCTGAGAAAATGAGAAAAACGGGAGGGGCATCAATCCTAATGCCTGGGCCTGGTTCAAAAGCAAGGGTTAAAAAAAAAAAAAAAAAGCAAGGGTTGTTTACTGTCCGCTTCTAACTGCTCTATTATCCTAGCTAGCGCTTAAGTCTAGGATTATGGTGACGGCTAGTTCATTTCTTCAACGTCCGATGGTCGTTTAAAAGAAAACAACTAAATAAAACAAACTTCAAAATATACTCTTCCCTCACAAATTCCATATAGGCAGTTACAAATAAAATTTCTTGGGATCCAAGAGACATTCTTTGAGCTTACATTACCTTCACCAAGAAAACTGTATACTGTTATTCACCACTGTCACCCCAATACATTTAATTAAAAAAAAAACACACAAGAAAAGAAAACTGACACATAACATAGTGCGATGAGGTGCTGGAGAAAAGCAATGATTACGTCCTGATGCTCTTGCACAAACCTTGTTGCCTCTCTGTGGTACTGTGATCACCAGGAGGAAGGAAGAGAAAAGGGGTTGTACCCATGAAAGTGCACTAACAGGACCGGACCCACGCACGTGCAGACAGAACAGAACAAACTTAGAAACTGAGCAACAAACTTTTTCATTCAAATGAACAGAATGCGAATAAAGAACATAACCTGCCCACTTAGCCCTTCTCTCCAGGAGACATGACTCTATTTGACTTCACATTTACCAGAGGCAGAAACACAACAATCTATCACAATTATCTTTTTAAAACTGCTAGGGTAGTCTCTCTCTCTCTCTCTCTCTCTCTCTCTCTTAGTATTGACACACTTTAGAGACTCACTGAAAACAAGATGAAGAAAGAAAACTACCATGAGAAAATAGTGCACTTTTGTCAATATACTTGAAATTACAGAAAAATATAAGCAAACAAGAAGGCAATAGGCTATAGTATTAACTGAAAAGGGAATCAAAGCTTTCCTGATTCAAGCAAAATGTCTGCTCCCCAAAACCTGCTTTTGAAAAATAATTTAAAAAAATAGATTGAGCAACTAAAATCCCCCTAGGGAAATTCTTTGGCTCTTGTCACATTTACTTAGGCACGAATTGTTCTTGTATTTGGAAATGCTGCCTATTACTAAAACGAAACATGCTAACAGGTCTGCTTGCTAGAAATCTATATAAATATGAAGTAAATCTTCCTAATATAATCTATTTAGGTTTCCTTATTTCCCCCAGTGGGGGAATAAGTAAAATGTGAATTTAAAAAATACTCAATATTTCTATTTTGCCAGAAATTATCTCCCTTCTATTCATTCTTTGCCTGAAATAATTAAGAATCAGAGTAAAGTCCATGAGGTGAAAGAAAAAGAAGTTTTAGCATTTCCATTGTAGAAATATTCTTTAAAATTTTTCCTCTTTAAAAAAAAAGCCATGTAATTAGATGTAGTGGAAATTCATTTATTTCTTTGCTCTTTAGATAACCTATTTATAACAAAGTTTGTTCCTTCATCAATCTCCTGAATGCTTACATCGATATATTGAACAGTCTTGTTGAAACATGTTAGCATTTAATTAAAACAAGTAACCAAAATTGTAGGGGGAAATTCTGATAAATGTTATCTCATAATTAGAATCTGATGAACAAACTGCATTATACTTGCCTCAAATCTTTGAAAAGTTGTCAAACGAAAATCTCCTTAAATTCCCGAAAGCAGTAATAGAGAAGATAATTTTTGAATGAAAATATCCAATACATTCCTATATGGGCCTAAAGTTTTCAAGAGACATACTTCATAGCTCCCCTAACCACAATACCACTATTCATACTCAGAATTCCACATCCAACTTACATTTTTAAAACTTCTCTTGGTTTTCCAAAAGAGCTAAAAAGGCATTACTGGTTGCCTGGCAATTAGAACTAGAGATTCAACCACTAATTAGAAGACAATCCTGAATAAGTTACCTACTCAGTACAGAGATGAAATAATTGGTTGTGGACATTTTTTTTTAGGGACACTTGAAAGAAATAAAGGTAAAGAAAGCAAGTCTTAGGGACATAGAATAGTCCCAGGAGAATTGCCCGCCATCTTGTTGTCACGGGTCATGTTATCACAGCTTTAAAAAGTGGCATCAGAACAGGCCAGCCATTTCTCCTTTATCCCCCTGAAGCCTCAGTGATTAGTCAGGATGGTTTCCTTTTGTAAGAGTCAGTTTCAAGCTGCTCACTT
Source organism: Myotis daubentonii (assembly GCF_963259705.1). NCBI lineage: Eukaryota > Metazoa > Chordata > Mammalia > Chiroptera > Vespertilionidae > Myotis > Myotis daubentonii. The sequence goes on from NC_081849.1 coordinate 49,038,954, forward strand.
ACTGAGACAAATCCTGGATGCATCTAAGCTAAGAATCTTACACACCAAGGGGAAGAATAGGGCGCTTTGCTGGAGGAAGGGGGTTTCACTCAGTCTTCCTTAATTAGACTGGACCTCCATGGATGCTGTTGCTCTAAGATCACTGACCCTGTGTTTATCACTCTGATGCCAATCTATGTAATAATCTAAGCTATTATTCTGAAGTTCTAACTCTGATTAAGGAAAGACACAATTATTTTGCCCTACTTGGTAAAGAAAGCTCAAGTTTTGTAAATTATATTACGTAGTATAATTATCTTTTAATCTATTAACTTCACCCATAAACATCAACTTATTAGCACATCCATTCATTTAGCACTCACCTGTAGTCTGCTGTTGGGGAATCTGAGTCTGGTGTGGCAAGTTCCTAGAAATGATGAACATTTTTTTAGTAAAACTGTTTGCTTACACACATGTAAACAAAGGGCAGACATTAGAATGAAAACCTTTATAGCAAGAAAGAAGAACCTCAGAAATAATCTATTCCAGTATTCCCCCACCCCCTGGCCATGAGTTTATGGATGAGGAAAACTGAGGTCTGAGGAAGATAAATAATAACAATACTAAGAATATTCATGAAGTTGCTACTGCATGCTACATTCAACCTCACAACAAACCTTAGAAGGTAGGTATTATTTTCCCATTTACAGATGAAAAAACAAAAACAAAAACAGGCTTAGAGGTCCAAGACTTCATAAGCAGGAAGTGGTGGGTGAAGATGTGCACACACAGGCTCCAGGGCTTATGTTTGTAACCTATACACTTTCAGATCCAGGTCTAGAACACATTTAATGACACACTCATACTCTCACAAAGCAACATATATCACCATCTTCATTCACTGTGCTAAACCTGTGCTCCTTGATCCCCATCTATGAAGTGCTAGCTGCCATCCACCCACTGCACCAGTCAAAACGTTAAGTCACCCCTGACCTTTCCTTCTTCTTCAGTCCTCACAGCTTGTCCCTTGGGAACGATTCTCCTCGATTTTTTTGAACCCATCCCCTTCTTCCCCAGCTCCATTGCTACTTGGTTGAAGCTATCACCACTGCTCACTGGATCTTTGCAACTGATCTGATTTGTTTCCTCACGCCCACTGTTGCTCCCTTATAATTCACCGTGCACACTGCTGTCAGACGGTTTTCTAAGACACAAATCTGCGTATGTCATTCAAATCTCATACACTTCATTGTTTTCTTACGCCTACCTGCAAACTAAGTTTTGGGCTTTTCAGTGAGCCCTAGATGGCCACTAGTATATCTGGACCCTACATGGAGGCCTCCCTGACTGCCTGAAACAGAGCCATCAGCACCATGGCCCACTCCCATTTCTTGCACCCTTCCAGCTCATTTGTCCTTGCAAAGTCAACTCAAAATTTGTTAGCGTGAATACGTGTGTTACTCTTAGAATTTTAAAATATCCCACAGGAATGCTAAAAAAGTTTTAACTAATTCTTATTTTTAATTAAAAAAAATAGCCTCTCAATATTCCCTCCTCTATGCCTCCCCACTCCCTAAGCACCACCCCAAATAGGCTACCATTCAGCCTGCTTTACATGCTGTCCCTGTATTTCCCTCACATGTTTAATTGCCCCATAGTGCTTTAATAGTAAGAACCACCCTGCTCTGTTCAGTATCCTCAGCAATAGCATGAAATAAATACAGTCTGAATGAATACATGCAAAAGTAAAGATACAGAGATTCACATAATACTCATTGGTTTATTAACGCTCACAAATACCCATTTCAAATTTTGATATTAAAACACGTTTACAAAAATGTACAATTTAGATTTGGGGTGGAATAAATTCTAGGAGTTAGCCCTTTGCAACAGAGTCTTATCCAAGTTAGGGATTTTCAATGTATTTTTTTGTTTGTTTCTCTTCAGCAGTGGAATTCCTTTCACTGAAATCCTAAGCAGAACTCTTGATGTACAAAAGAGAGAAAGGTGAGGTCGCCCCAGTTGAAACAAGGGAGCTGGGAATCTCTCCTGCTTCGTTTCCTATGCCCCACATGCTGGCCCCTCAGGCATTTCTAAGAAACCTCCAAGAAGCAAAGTTTGAAAACCATTGATCTAAAATCATTTCAGCCAGGCAGATATTATATTCCAAAAAACAGTACATGCTGGTTAAATAGTGTTTAAACTCTTAATCGATAGGAATGTTAATGACTCTGAGTGATTTAAAAAAAAAAATCAGTTCCATTTTAATATATTGTTAAGGAAATAACAAAATCAATTCTAATTCAATTTGAGGAAGTTACTTAATAATGCATCTCAATAATTACATTCCTTTTTGCTATTACCTATCAGCCCTACTTATCCTTGTGTGGTCTCAGGGAGGTATTTTTTTCTTTTCTTTTGGTTTGTTTATTCTTTCCATTTTACACAATGTACTAGTGTTTATAGTGGTTTGATGATGAAAGTAAGAAGATTAATTTATAAAGCACAAGAGGAAATAAGTTCTAGATTTAAGGTTGAGAAAACAAACATCTTTACTACAAAAGTAGAAATGCAATTTCATTGGCATTTGGCGGGGAGGGAAACATGAGTTTTGTTTTCACTTCTCAGGTAAAACTAATTTGGGTTTTTTCTACAATAGAAACTAACGCAGCAACCTCCTCTCCCCACCACCACCCCCACAAACACATACACTCTTCCTCATTTCCTACCATCAGTAACTCTATCTAACCTATTCATTAAATCAATACATTTGGACAAAATAAAAATACCAAAGAAGATAGAGAAAGCCCTTCAGAATCTGTAGATCAAGGATACCAAAATTCAAAATCAATATTTAAATGAAGTCTTTGGAACCCATTCTCTCATTGGTCAGCCCAATTTACCCTTCTGCGGAAAGAACATCATTTGAAAAACACTGATCAAAATCAATCTAGACCCTGTCATTTCTTCTCTAGCCTCCATATTTTCCTCTTGTTACACTACTAAACTTTCTGCATAGCAATGGACTTCGAGGTTTGAAGAGAAATGGTTGACGAAGAAAGTGCCATTCATACACAAACTAGCAAGAAATCTTGAGATGTATGAGAAAGCAACTGTGTGTATTACACTGGCTTGGGAATTTAAAAGTATCTGCAGTGTGAGTCCCATGTGGTTAAGTTTCAACAATGTACATGCACTCCTTGCAACTTCTACTGAAACTCAGATGAGTTATCTGAAAGTGCTTATGTGTGCAAGACGGTGCTCAACAAAAAATATGTGGGGATTCAACTTCCCCTAGGTATGCACACAAGAGCTCTGTTTTTGTGGTCACCCAACTTGGGACTACATGTGAACCTGTGAGTGTTAAGTGTTAATATATCTCTGATGGGCATATTTGAAGACTGTATTCCATCTGAGACTTGAAGAGAGGTAAGAGCTCTGCTCCGGGAATACTGGGGAAATGCCTATGACAAGCTCTGCTATAGTTAAGGAGCAGAGAACTCAGTAAGAAAATGGAACCATTTCCGTCTTTGGTGAAAGCAGGCTGCTGAAGGCAATTATACAGGAGAGTGGGGTTGGACTTCAAAGAGAATTCCTATAATCCTTCAAAGAAAGGACTTTTATTTTATAAAGGCATAAAACTATTTAAAGTAATTAAGTTATTAATGGGCTAACTGAACGATTATTATGTGTAAACTGCATTATGTAGAAAAACTTAAGGAAACTGTAATTCTCTAAATTACTACTATTAATTATTTTTTAATTTTGCTGCCATTAATTACATGCATTTAAATAGAAAATTATGTAAATTAGCCATTGCACATACTTCATTCTTTAAGAAGGTAAAGGTAGTAACTTGCAAATTAATAAATAAGTGATTTGGGGGGAGTATGCAATTATTTGTTATTTGCACAACCGTTTTAAGGTAATTTGACATTCTTGGATATCCTGCAGAGTAATTCTATGAGTAAGGTTGATGATTATCAACCCATTATATTCCTATTTGCTTGAAGACTCAAAAGCAAAGAAAGGTTAGGTGATTTGTATAAAAGCCATATAATCTGTGCCAGAGTTGAAAGTAAATGATAATCTAGTTATGTGGGATACAAAACATTTCTCTTTTGAGTTAGCAGGGAGTCATTTAACAATAAGACCTAGTAATATATTTTTGAAATTTCCCAATTATTTCAGCAAAATTGGCACTGCCCAAACCTTGCTGATTTGGACCCTATATATTTTACTAAGGGACCAGGCCATTATGTGGATTTAAAAAAGGACACAAGGAAATTGGAATCACCACAAAGGTTAACTTTCAAAACCTAATTTTAACTAAAATCAATGCATAAAGGAGAAAGGAGACATTCAATGATTTAATTTTCCCCCTACTTGTAGAAAGCCAAAAGTAAGCATATCGTAGCTTTAAAATGATGCAGTACAAACCTATAGAAGCAAAACCCATCAAAGAGATAATCCATTTATAGCTTTCAGTACTCATTGACTAAAAAAAAAAATAGCTAATGGCTCCAAAATATCCTTGGCTGGTTAGCACTTCTTGTCAACAGGAAATCATTATTTTGGTGCCATGAAGATTCTCTTCAACTGATATTAACTTTTATTGAACCCTAATTTTTTATTTATGGAATTTCATCATAAAGTTAGTTTTTACTTTTACCCAAGGAAAGACAATGGAAAAAATATTCAGATAAAAGCTAAAATAATTTGTTTCAAAATATATTTAATTAGACTTAGTTCTACTTTTATACTTGTTAATTTTGAGAAGATTAACCATAACCTACCTCCTGTTATGAGTGGGATCCAATTACCCTGGATTAGGTATGTTTTGTGTAATGAATAAGGAAAATTTTTGTATAGCCAATTAAAAATCTTCCTAGAAAATGTCGAGCAATTCCCCCTAGTATGCACTGCATTCAATCCTGTGTAAAGATGCCTCCCACTCAGGAAAAATTGATGGACATTGATGTTGGTTTAAGAAAAGAATAATGAGGAGGCAGATTTATCCCCTGAAAGACAATGTAATAAAACATTACAACTATAAGAATAAGTTCTTTTTCAGAAAATTGATTATCTGGCATCCTCCAATCAATGCCTGCCATAAAATTGCAAAAGGAGTACAATTTCCCAGTGGTTTTCAGTTTTTCAAGGCTTAGCATTTCTCTGCCGCATTCAGGCATTGTTTTCTAATCAGCTCTCACCTCTCACCTCTCCACACCATTCTGCTCAGGCAGCTTAAGGAGGTGTGAAAAGTCTAGAGGCTGATTAGCACAAACCCACAAACAGCCCAGCACTCTAGATAAAGGTGCGGGACTGCCCCTTTCACACTTTTCTTTTGCACGTGCCCCTCAGGAAGAATTAGGAGAAACTTATTCCTCTTTAAAAACTCCTCCTGGTGGAAGACCCCTTCCCCACCTCCACCCCCACCAGGAGCACCAATCTTAGCTTTCCGAATCCCAAAACCTAGGTCCTTGAAGTACTCAAATCAAGGATTTTCAACCGTTTTTCCTGCTCCATCATAACGCATGTCCACAAGATTCCAAATCCCCACAAGGAGGGCCCTGAACTCATAAGAGCTCCACATATGAATTTGACCTTCAACTTGGTTTGGGACAACCAGGCTAGACTATCCCTCATCATTCCTTGTAGGACTTGGAATCGGATTTTATTATTTTAAACCATTACAAAGCTTTATCTTTGAGGTTTGGCCGTCAAATCTATAATATATTTCTCATGTTGTTAAATGTTTGGTCAAAACCATAACCCTTAACCACAACAGTGATTTTTTGGGGGCAAAGCAAAATTTACTTTTTAAAGAATGACTTTATAATGTGACTTCCAGCAATGAATTGTAATAAGGGGACTACCTATAGAGGAAAAAATTCTTTTTACTCCTAATGGTAACATTTATTCACTGAACTACAAAGATAGCGGATGAAGCATAGATGCAGAAGCCCTGATTATACTGGGGGATGAGGGACATTCTACAGAATATGTGGCTAGTGCTCCTCAAGACTGTCCTGATCAATGGAAACAAGGAAGGAGTAAGACATTCTCCAGACCAGAGAAAACTAAGAACATGCCAATTATTGTGTCCTAGACAGAATCCTAGAACAGAAAAAGAACTTTAGAGAAAAAAACCAGTGAAATATGAGGGTGGAGGGGAGTATGTGGGGGAGGGGAAGGAAGGGGGAGTATACCAGTGTTGGTTTCTTAGTTGTAACAAATATAATAAAATACTGTAAACGGGACATCTTTGCAACTTTTCTAGTACCTTGAAAACCATTCCAAAATAATGTTATTAAATAATAACTACATTAGCAAAGATCATATTAAATTTACCTTACATATTCCATATTCTGTGATATTTTAACCAGCTGTTTGCCTCCTATAATCTGAGAAGGACAGGACCTCTGCACAAATAAGGTCCCTCCTTTCTGAGCACGTGTTCCATCTCCAGTTGCTTTCCACTGTCTGGTCAGTCACCTTGCCTGAAACCCAGATCAGAGAAAGAACCTTCTGACCTTCTCAAGGGCCACATATCTATCCCTGACTTGACCAAGATAGGTACATAATCCAATCTCAGTGTCATCTGCAAATAATGAAACACTTGTCACTGTCTAATTTGTGGAGAAAGAAAAGAAAGGAAGGAAGGAAGGAAGGAAGGGAGGGAGAGAGGGAGGAAGGAAGGAAGGAAGGAAGGAAGGAAGGAAGGAAGGAAGGAAGGAAGGAAGGAAGGAAGGAAGGAAGGAAGGAAGGAGAAAGAAAGAAAGAAAGAAAGAAAGAAAGAAAGAAAGAAAGAAAGAAAGAAAGAAAGAAAGAAAGAAAGAAAGAAAGAAAACAAAAAAGAATCCACACACACCAAACAATAAAACATAATTGTATAATTGATAAGAAACTGTGTCAGCTCCACTTTGCACACTATTATAGAGTTCTCTATACCTCATGGACTAACTTGTTTAAAAGACCCAAATAAGTTTTTATGCAGCATTTAAATGTTCTTGAGTCTTGCCTAGAAGCCACACCCCATGCTTGAATATTTCTGGTAGTGAGTCTGAAGAATAAACACAAAATCCAGCAGCTAGCCAACTTATTTATGAGGGATAGATACAGTTAATATGAATATGTGAAGGTGAAATGCATGCTCTTTTAGGAAGGATTAATTTAATAAATACCAGGCAGCATAATCCACACATATACTCAATTATCAAGTACTATAATTCCTTATCAAATATCTCATTTTAATGTTTAGAATTCAGTTAGATTCAAATGACCAAAATATTTATATATGCGTGTACTTGGTACCAAAACAGAACTTTAGAGACAGGGCTATGCTTTTAAGGCAAGGGGTAAAAGATGAATTTGCATAAAGGACAGCTGTGATGGACCTGATACAATAAATTTCTTATTATCTGGCTTGGTTGGAAAATGAGGTTAATCACATATTCTAGCTTATAGGGAGTTACCATAGAGACCATGCACATTTTATCCATTTCCAAGAATAAAAGAAAGATAATATACATTCAATACTGAAACTACACGGACTGTAATTTAATTTCCCTCTGATGAGTCAGATGCACTTGATGACCTCGCAGTGTCTCAGAGTAATCATTGTGAACATCATCAATTACCTATGTACCGTACTTATACAGAAGTACTAGTTAATGGAGTGCTGCCATTAACAGAACCCTGAATAATATGAATATTTTCTGGACTTAAAAATACATATAGGTTCAAATTGCTGCAAGTTCAATAAAATAACCTATTGCATTTACAGATAAAGAGATCTGATCAACATAATGACAGTCTTCATGGAGTTATGGAGAGACCAGGAAGATCCATTTAGTTGTAAACTAGATAGAAAATTTTATTTTGCTTGTATATAAGTAGAAACATTGCAAAATCCTAATCAAAAGAAATCAAAATCATTTTTAAGGAACTATTCTTATTCTCTGGTTAGAAAGGATATCTAAAAAAAAAATAGTACAACCTTTCCCCTCCCTTAAATTTCACCAGCTTTTTACAAACATATTCAAGTTCCCCTACTCATCCCCAATAGTTCTCTATTCTAAAATTTGATAGTATTGTTATATTGTCAATAGAAGCATCTCCCAAACTGTCTTCTTTAAAGAGTTCCATCTTCTGACCTTTCCCCATGGAGTCTTAAGCATATCAAGACATTAAAGGCTCTGAGAACTCTTCTGATTTAAAAAACTAAACACAAATCTCTCCCTCAGGTGTATTTGATCATTTCGGTTTTTAGAATATATATAAACACTAGAGGCCCGTTGCACAAAAATTTGTGCACTCAGGGGGGAGGGGTCCCTCAGCCCAGCCTGTGCCCTCTCGTAGTCTGGGACCCCTCGGGAGATAACCACCTGCTGGCTTATCCATGGGAGGCATGGATGGCGGTGGGGCGGGCGGCGGCTCACACTGTCCCACCCCGCCGCCCCAGGTCACATATGGGAGGCCCAGATGGCAGCTCACGCTGTCCCACCCCGCCTTCAGCATGCAAATTTAATGGCCATCTTTGTTGGGTTAATTTACATATTCTTCTGATTGGCTGATGGGCATAGTGAAGGTATGGTCAATTAGCATCTTTGTCTTTTATTAGTGTAGATTGTACTAGCACTCTTGGGTAAAGAATATAAGAAATGGTAGCCTTAAAGAATTCTTTTCATTTTGAAAATGAGTGGTAAGGCTGTTCATAATTTTCACCTAAAAAAATGCAGGAGAGGTTGTTAAATTGTACACTATCACAATATTATTAAAATTTTCTCATTAGTATCTAATCCTAGTAAAGTGGGTTCTGTGATGACTCACCAGCCTACAGAGAACACAGAAATCCATCTCCTCCATTCAGTACAACCCAACTTTGAAAGACTCTACTATTTACATTCCTGATAGAATATTAATGTTTCGAAAACTCAAACTTTTAAATCACACGATTTTCCCCACTGTTAACAGGACGTGAGTCAGTTGTTCATGCACACATGCAGATACACACCTTGGCCCATTCAACACTAAGTAAATGATCATAGAAGAATTCATAAAAATACAATATTTTTAGATTTATAAAGTATTTTTGGACAAATGTATTCAGTCTGACTGTCTATACCACTCATAGTAATTACTATTTAATCTTCAAGTTATCCAATGCAGTTTATGTGGTTACAAAATAAACATCACAATGGGAAAATGTCTGCATGCAGCACCGTTCCTAGATAAATCTTTAACTAGTAAGAAGTTACTTTCATATCATATCCTAAGGTTTATGTATATGTGTGGAAGGAGAACTTTTCTGTATATCCATTCTATTTACAAAAAGAAGAAGAAGAAGAAGAAGAAGAAGAAGAAGAAGAAGAAGAAGAAGAAGAAGAAGAAGAAGAGAAGGGCCTCAAAATCAAACTTGTTACTTCCTTGGGGAAATTGAATTTAACCCTTTTTAACATATGGTTAAAAAAGAAGAAAAGAAAAAGCCACGTTCTTAAAAATAAATGACAGTTTTACCTACAATTCACTTATATCAAAATTGATCTAGGCATGTCACACAGTGCTCTAAGAGCAACGGGGTAATTTCCTCACTCATTCTACGCCATACTCATCTGTCCAGGCTTTCTGACCATAGTTCTAACACAACAGAGAAGGTTTGCACTAATACGCTGTGTTTTTAGCCATTATTGGAACTAACTGTTCCGATATACAAGCAGATCACAAAAAAAACAATTTAGATTAAATCAGTCTGTGATAATAACATTAAAGCAATAGGTTAACAGAACCAAATAATTCAAATAATAGCGCTAAAAAATAATTTGTCATGCTTTAGGATATGCCTCGCTTTTCACAATTAACTCATCTCTGAACAAACTTATGTTCGTTTATTAGCTGTGTCAATTTCTTAAATATTAAGGTAAATGTCACCTTGTTTGGATTATTCCTCTTGAAGAAAAAAGAAAGCATTCCCTGAAAGTAATTCTATTAATTTGGGTCAGCACAGTGGGGCTGGGATCTACACTATTACCTTTGGTATTTTCTCTCTGTTACAGACAAACAAACAAACAAATGCTCCAATAATGAAAAGCTCTGGTCTTCACAGACATTAACTAGACACATTCATGCATATGAATAATCACTGTGCCAAGTGGATACTTACTGCTGTGTTTGCATCAATGGCATGTTAGTGCTCTCATAGCTGTCTGCGTGGAGAGGAGGTATGATTTCCCCTGTCACAGGGTGGAACACAGGAAGCGTTGACAGGGGCCAGGCTATCTCTCTATTCTTGGACATGTCACGAAGTTCTTTGGTAGATTTCTGAATAGCACTATGATGGACCAGTTGGATGCTAGGTCAAAAAGAAATAAAACAACATATATTTAACAGCAGATATTATCTCAATGGGTCATCAATTTGACAATTTTTTTTTTTTACTTTTAAAAGAGGAGGACATTATTGCACTTTGGGCTTTCTACAAATTATCTCTAAAAAAGATACATTTCATATATTTTTAACATAGCAAAATTGAAAATTATATATTAATTTTTAATTAAATGTGTCTTTCATTAAACTAAGCTATAAAGCACTGTGTTAATGTTACAGCCCTAAGTAACAAGCTAGCAGTCTATTTAAGGTTAAACTATCTACAGTTAAGATTAAACTACCAGAGCTTTTATACTGTTGCTTCTGATGGGGCATTTATAAATACTCACAGAAATTTCATTTTATGGTAGGTTATTACTGTAGATTCAGGAAAACGTGTATGAAAGGTCTTTTCATCTGTTCTCTGCTTTATAGGAATGCAGATTGGGAAATCACATAATATCAATGGCAAGTTAATATTCTGAATCTGAAATATTTTAGGTTTAGTTTTTATCTAAATAATCTTAGTCTTCAAAACCTTTTTTAAAATTTTTAGTTTCTACCCCTCCTAAATATCTCTATTTAGAAAGCAGCTTTCACATTTATGAAATAAACTATGAAAGATGATGAATGGGGGGAAAAAGCATGACACACATGTAAGAAGCATGATGAGCAACTGAGAAGTGAAAAAAATGATACAGAAAATAACAGGAAAGAAGACACTTACTCTGGTGTTTGCATGTTTCTCTTTTCCCTAGAAACAAAACAAAATTTATGAATTAAATAATAGCATTGATATTTGGAACATTAAGACTATATGCTCATGGGATCTTGCATGACGTGGAAATGCTGACACTGTTACTATTAAATGGCACCAGGCAGCATTTGCCACCAGGGTCATGACGTTACTTGGATGAGTACACACACAAAGATGGAATACTGATGAGAAAAACACAGAAACATGAAAAAAAAAAAAAAGGAGATTAGAATCAAGCTCTGGGAAATAAATTGTATGACATGATGAAATCAGGCTACATGTGAAAATGGAAGTTTGTTACTTGCTGCTTTGTTAATGTTTTTATCCTTGGCTTTGTTACCCTGACTTCCCAATAATCTTGGGAGATTATTTTAATTGGCACAGATGTTCTGAAAGTACTAACTATTCATGAACTGAATACTCATTACTCAAATTATAGCCTTATTTTTCATTAATTTACTCTTTACGTTTATATATATATGGGTATATATATTTAAACATTTAGATTGTCACCCTGTTTAATAATAGAACAATTTCAAGAAGAATGTTGACCATCATTCCTGATCAAACTAAGACAATTTAGTTAAAGTGCAATTACCATGGCAATAGATCCCTAAGTCTCTGATTATACAAAGGTGGTTTCTATAACCAAAATATGCAGCCTCCATTATTGTTGGGACTGTTTTTGCCAGCATGAGTTTACATCTAGCCTTAATAATTTGTGAATAAAGTAATTGCATCCCCTAATTTGATTTATTAGACTCCAAACTATTTTAATTCATTTTTAAAGGGATCAAGTACTATAGTTTGACTTGAACATAACTTCAATTCATTTATAAAGTGTTTTATGAATTAAATGAAACTTGGCTTTTAATGGAATCTTATATGTTGTTACCCTAGTAGGCTCTATAATTTTTTATTAGTCTTTAAAGTACTCACACGCCTTCCCGTCGGCAGCACATGATATAAGCAAGTATTAGAAAAAGGACCAATGCTACTGCCGAGGGCACAGCCAATGTAATTAGGAAATCCGTGTAATAGTCTCTGCTTTTCAAAGAATCGGAAGGGGGTTTGTACTCTCCACCATCAGGTAAAATCCCCTCTCCGCGAATCACTTCCTGAAAGGTGGACACTTGCTTTGTTTTATCAACCTGATACAAAAGAAGACAATTACAAATCAAATTAATAACTGCAAACATTATGAGATTTTAAGATCTAGACATACCAAACATTCTTTTGACAAATATCTACAAAGCAGTCTTTTGTAAGTGCATTATCACCTTGAACTTGCAATTTTTTAGGGGAGCTGGGAAGAAGTAATGAATAAAAGTAATACATTGAAGGCTTTATGTTGGCCTACTTTCCATGTCCTTCTCATTATCTATACATACATACATACATACATACATACATACATATGCGTGTATGTACTTGTGTCCTTCACACTACTATGTAATTTTCTAATTTCCTAATGACAAACCTCTAGTGCAGATGTTAACAAACCATAAGCTTGCTGATAACCAGGTATGTGGGTATGGTTTCCATGGTTAGCAAAAGAGAAAAGAAACAAAATGAGAGGCAATTTCTCAATGAGTACAACCTTGATCTTTCTGGCATCCAGTTGACAGAAATAGCTTTTTGCAAAGGTAGTCTAAGGTACATGTAACCCACCCAACGCAATCGTTTTACTAAATTCTATCCCAGAATCAAAAAATGCACATTGGTGCTCTGTTCATTTACCTCCACATTAATGGACCTGCTTTCACTGAGTCGCATTTAATTATGTCAAGGGCTTCTTTAAACCACTGCAAGCTAGCCATGTGAAATCTGTTACTACATTTGCTCCCCGCCCTGCCACAAAAAGGTTGGGAAGAATTATTTGTGGCATTTTTCAATATCCTCTTCCAAAAAACTCCACTTGAAGAATTTTGTTAACAATACAGTGCTTGTAAAAACTTTATTTCCTGCCAAGGAAGTCATGCTTTGCCTCCTTTCAGAGTGAGAATTAAATAACATGAATTTCCTTTTTTAATCCTAGACAGTAGCAGGCTCGTTGTCAAACTTGACCTTAGGCTTACTTTTAAAACAAAAATGGTTTTTTTAATTGATTTTAGAGAGAGAGGAAGGGAGAGGGAGAGAGAGAGAGAAATATCTATGAGAAAGAGACATGGGTCGACTGCCTCTTACACGCCCCTTACTGGAGGTCAACCCTGCAACCTGGGCATGTGCCCTTACCGGGAACGGAACCAGGGACCTCTTGGTTCATGGGTTGACACTCAACCATGCCAGACTGGCCGAGCGAGGCTTACTTTTTTGGGGGTAAAATTTAGGCTAATTTTTCATTTCTTTTATATTTCATTTATTCTGCTTATTCATTGATTCTTTCAATTAAACCCCCTGAAGTCTTCTGTGGTAAGATGTAACACAACCTTTGTATTTAAAAAGTCTTACCACAAACATTAAAAGCTTCAAAGCACGTCACTTTTAAACCTTTAGAAATTAGATAATGTTCTTAAACATAAACATTTTGCAGCATAGCACAAGAAATATGGCCCTGTTAAAGCCCGCTTTTTGTCTACTGATTCTGGTTGGAGGCATATACTTAAATTATGAATGCAACCACTCCGTCTTCCGTACCCTTGTATGATGAGCACCATGACTGAAATACGGGGCTTTGTAAATTCAACACTTATCTATAACACACAAACCATACCATCTTAATAATTTTCCTTGATTTAAGCAGGCAGAGAAAGAACGTTACTTTCCTAAGACACAAGCGACATAAAAAGAAGAGGCCCTGGCCAAGGGCCACAGGTGTAAGTGCTACAACGTAAGATGTTCTCCGCTCCTGGATCCAGGAAAGTGTCCTGTACTTGGTTCTCTAAGGCACGCAGTGACAGTTGTGTTTATGTGCCAATAACTTTGTTCAGATGTCAACTTCAAAGTCAGTCGCCACTGAGCACCAAGAGTTGACAGAAGTTAAATCTAAAGGTCACTAAAGAAGCCAAACAACTTTTCCTTTTCCAAAGAAGCAGGATCAAAAAATATAAATTTTATATAAGACATTCTATATATGTATCTTACATATATATGAAACCATACCCACATTTTCCTAACTCTTTGAGTGTGCTCACTTAAGTTGTTTAGAAAGAAGTACTTTATATTTATGGGGCTGTGGGTAAAATTCTAACTTTCCTCACTTGGAATTGTTTTCCTTATCCCTTGAACTTCCCCTATAATGTGAGTTTCTAGGACACTGGATTAGAGCACAATATTGCTTTCTTTTTAGACTGATTCTTGTACTCTGATCTCTCCTTCCAGACTGGGGTCGTGGCGGCATAGTTGAGCCTTTCTACACATGCCACACTGACTCCATAATTTATCCTGATGTAGCAGCCACCTGCATGTCCAGGGTGAGCATTCAGACCACCTGCCAAGCTAATCCAGCCCAGCAACTAATCAAGGGTAGACTGAGAACAAAAGTGGAGATACTTTCCGAAATGGATACGTTGTCAATGAGCTTGCCAACTGCTTCAAGGCAGGAGAAGGCAATTTTGGTTAACAAAGTAAACCCAGGATTTGTTCCTAAAAGCAATTCAGGTTTTAGTCAAATGTTATCTTCCTGGCGAATCACTTCTAATTACATTTGCAAAACCCAAAACAGCATTAAAACTCACCAGCGAAATTTTGCACCAGTCAATGTAAAATTGAGAACGAAATTTTTTATCACAGGTGATTACGGGCTCCATTTCTTGACTGCATCTCAATTGATTCTGTGGGTTTTCCACTTCTCGTAAACAAGAAGAGAACGGGACATCTGCACCAACCATGACATACACGCTGCAAAAATGTGAAACTCTCAGGTTATCCTTTAAGAAAATTGAAAACACTGGGGGGAAAAAACAATCTACCCTGAAAGCAGGATTTACCCCTTTGAATTGAGGGATTATCAAGAGCCATCCCAAGGTAGGGACCTGAGTTTTAAAGGCAGTGATTCATTTAGGGGTTTCCTTTCATCCTTCCCTTTATTCAACCCATATTTACAGAGTACTTTGGTGCACCAGACACTCTTTCAATTCTATTTTAATTTCTTTAAAAGTTTTTCATCCTGCTTATTTTAATTCAAAATAATGATGTGTCCCTACTCTGGTTACTATGGTTAGTAGATTACTTACATTTAAAAACTATTCTTAAATAAATTGTTTAGAAAGCAATGGAATTGCTAAAATAATAATTATTAGTAATATATCTTCCCTTGAAGCATTTTAATAAGATTGTGAAATTACACCCCTGGAGGTAATGGAGCTTTAGGAAGTATTAGCTATTTACCCAAGAGTCCAGTCAGCCTTTCCACTTCATGGAGCCCTACTGTTAGATCTCTCATTACATGATCTCTCAAAGTTTTATCTAAGAGGATAATATAAGATAAAAACTATTGTTTGTTAAACACAAACTAGGCATGTGAAATTTATTTTCTTGCTGTGTATCTTGGCAATTAGGGAAAACAATTCTACTTAACTGACCAATAGGTGACTCACAATAAAAGAGATATTAACATTTAAATAATCCTAGAGCAGCTTGAGAAGATAGAAATATCATATAGGTCTTTCAAAAGAAAAGAGAAAAATAGGAAATTACTCTAAATTAAATATTAATTCTTTTCCTAGTGACAATATTATAGGTACTTACGAAGTAAACCCAGTAAAATTCAGCTGACTTCCTTGCAGAAATTGACAAACTGATCCTAAAATCCATACAGAAATTCAAGGGACCCAAAATAGCCACCCACAGAAGAAAAATCTTGAAAGAAAAAGTTGAAAGACTCACAATTACCCATTTCAAAGCAACAATTATCAAGACCATGTGGTACTAGCATAGGATAGACATGTAGATCAACGGAACAGAATTAAAGTCCAGAAATCTTACATTTAGTAAACTAAAATTTGTCACAGGTGCCATGACAATTCAATGGGGGAAATAATAGTCTTTACAACATATGATGCTGGGACAATCGGATTTCCACATGTAAAATAATGAAGTCGGACCCCTACCTCACACCATATAAAAAACTGAAAATAGATTAAAGACATAAATGCAGGAACTAAAACTATTAAATTCTGGAAAGAAACAGGCATAATAAATTGTCATGACCTTGGATTAGGCAATGGTTTCTTAGATATGACACCAAAAGTTCCAGCAATAATTGAAAAAATTGATAAATTGGACTTGTCAAAATTAAAAACTTTGTGCTTCAAAGGACACATTTTAAGAAAATGAAAAGGAAACCCATGAAATGGGAGAAACAATTTGCAAATCGTAGATCTAATTAGGGAACTTGCACTCCCAATACATAAAGGACTTACAACTCAAATCCAATTTAAAATGGCAAAGAATCTAAATAGAAATTTTCTCAAAGAAAATGTACAAATGTCCAATAAGAGCATGAAAAGGTGCTCAACATCATTAGCCATTAGCAAAAGAAAAACCAAAACCACAAGGAGACACCACTTCACACCCATTCTAATAAAAAAGACAGATAATACGAAGTGTGGGTGAAGATATAAAGAAACTGAACTCTCCTAGTCTGCTGATGGGAATGTAAAACAGTGCAACTGGTTTGGAAAACAGCCTAGCAATGACTCAAAAGTTTAAATACAGAGTTACTGTGTGACCAGCAATTCCACTCCTAAGTGAAATGAAAATATGTGTCTACACAAATTTGTACATGGGTGTTTATAGAGCATTGTTCCTAATAGTCAAAAACTGAAAGCAATACAAATGCTCATCAACTGAATGGATAAAAGATAGAATATGTATACATTAGAATATTAGCCAAAAAGAAGAATGAAGTGCTGATACATGCTACATCGTGGATAAACCTTTAAAACAGCTGGTGAGTTTTGCCTAAGCAAAAAAAAAAAAAAAAAAACCAGTCACAAATTCCATCCATATGAAATGTCTAGAATGTCCAGAATAGGGAAAATTAGAGAGATAGCAAGTGAGTAGTGGTTGCCTGGGGCTGGAGGGTGTGGTGGTAAGTGACTGCTAAATGGATGTGGGAGGGGGTTGTTGGAATGATGAAAATGTTCTAAAATGGACTCTGGTAATGATTGTACAACTTTGGAAATAAACTAAAAACCATTGAGTTATATACTTTAAATAGGTGAATTGTATGATATGCGAATTATATCTCAATAAAGCTTTTATTTTAAAAAATTAAAGTGCAGCACAAAAATTCAAAGCTATGTCAATGTAAGTATGAAGTCACACCCTGAGTTGATGACTGTGCCCCAGAGTATGATTACATAAACTCATTTGGTTGTTCTTATGTGAATTGTACATTTGAACTGAAAATTCTTTTAAAAGAACATTAAACAAAAACCATGATGCCTTTGGGAAGCAAATAGTATATACTATACAGAAACTGGAGATAAAATTAAAAATTGAGAACAAACGTAGATGTGAGAAACCATTGGTAAAGTATGTAGGTGATCAGTGAATCTTAACATAGCTCATAGAAGCATGGAACAGACTGTTGAATCTCAGAGGGAAGGCGGGGGTGAGTGGATGGGTGGGAAGAGATCAACCAAAGAACAGGCATACATACATGCATAACCCATGGACACAGACAATGGTTTGGGGAAGGCCTGGGGTGGGGGCTGGCCAGAAGGGGTCAATGGGGAAAAGAAGGGGACATATGTAAGACTTTCACAATAAACATTTAAACATAGTTCATTTAAAACAAATTACTTGTAAGCTCCCTTATTAACTGCCTAGCAAAGACCATATTTTCCCTTGATATTGTGAAATATATTTGTACATACAGAACTAAAATGAATATTTCTTACAACGGTCCTCTTGCTTTAACATGACACTGATTTGCATTTATAATTAATAATTTTAAATTAATTCACTTCAAGATAATATCAGTGGGCATAAACATATGTTTTTGGTGCTGTGAAAAGTTTATTTTTTTCTCAAATTAAAAAGCAACACAAAACATTACATAAAACTTGGGATATAAGGACAGAATTAATATTACCAAGATAGCTATTTTCATTTTCCAATTTACTATGCAGCATATTTTTCAAATGCATATATTTAACCTAATTACAATTGTCTCTAAAATATAATTTTGTATCTTTTTTCACTTAATGCATCATAAACATTCTCCCTATTGTACAGTCTTTGTAATTATAGATGTAAGGCAATATAATTTTTAAGTGCACATGATTTATTCAGCAATTATTTCAGAGTTGGACATGTAAGTTGCTTCCAATTTTTTGATGTTATAAATAATATTGCAAAGACTATCTCTGTGCATACTCTTTAATGTTACTATCTTGGAAGAGATGCCTAGAAGTGGAAACACTTTTATGACGGTTGATACATACTGCCAAATTACTTTCATCTGTACTGGGATGATCCATAAGCTTCACAAACTTAATACGTTCCGAACTGAGCTCATCATCACCCCACCCCACCCCACCTCCACCTGTTCCTCCTTCTCTCTTCTTCTCTCTCAGTGATTGGCATGGCCAGATGCTCAAGCACCATCATCTTTGAGTCCTGTCCTTCTTCCCACATATTCAATCCATCATCAGTCTCTGACATTCACCCTGAAAGAACTCTCATACACGCCTGTCCACTTTGTGCCTTCTCACTGCTACAACTCTAGTTCTAGTCACCATCACTTTCTACAGGGGATGGAGCAACAGTCCCTTAATAGTTCTCCTTGAACCCAGACTTTTTCGCTGTCCTCAGGGAGCCTATTTGCAGAATAAATACCTGAATGAAAAGCATCTTGCCAGTTTAAAAACACAAGCAGTAGAATATTTGACAGTTGCTAAGAGAGTAAATCTTTAAAATTCTTATTGCAAGAAAAAGTGTGTAGCTATGTGTGGTGATCGATAGTAACTAAACTTACTGTGGTGATCATTTCGCTTTATCAGTATATATACATAAAGTCATTATGGTGTACACCTTAACTTATACAACATGTTAATTACATCTCAATAAAGCTGGGAAATCAGTTAATAAATAAAATACAAATAGGCTATAAATAATATGTTCAAGAAAAGTAGATATTGGAATTGCCTTGTAGGTAAAAAATGATGTGTGTATATATATGTGTGTGTCTATATATTGTTTCTTTTGTAGAACCAGTAAGTTTCAACATGTTGGTTTTAAAAAGTAATGCTGCATGAGGCTATGTATAACAATAACTCTATGTTATGCATGCTAAAATTACATTTTCATAAGCTCTTGTTTTCCTTTCAGCTGGCTTTTTGATATATAGAAATTAAAATTTTTATGAGGATGATTTTTACTTTTATGATTTTAGCAATCTATTTCCAAACATTCATATGTGTGTAAAGATATGACATTATCAAGGACAAGGCTCTCAAGCAGTGTTATCAAAACATGGTTCCTCAGATCTGATCTCAGGAATCGGTAAACACAAGATAGAACTTGTTCCTTATGAAGGTTTTTCTTCTTCCAATTTGAGCAACTCAATTTCCCTTGAGGGAAAACGCATTTGCTGAGGCATTTACACAGGCAATGTGAAGAAATGAGAAACGGGTAAAAAATGTAAGTTAAAAGTCTGCCTTTTTCAGCAAAAGCCAGATAAATGGGTCCAATGACTGTACTTTCTACCTAACTGTCCAAGGACTGAACGTATTTTATACTTTATTTTGTGTAGATGGGAGATAAGGACAGTTTAGAGTAGAATGTGTCTACATAAATAACGCATCGCCGGGGTACTCCTGAGCTCTTCCATGCACCTCGATTCCTTCCTCTGTCCCCTACCCACTTCTTTGTTCTGTCCATATCTGCAATCAATCAATCACCATAAAACTAAATAAATGATCTAATACAGAAGAGAAACAAAATAAAGGACACTTCTAGAGCCTACTAGTCCCACTGCTTGCTCAGTCCTCTCCCTGGAGAAGGAATGGATTCTCAGAA
Source organism: Myotis daubentonii (assembly GCF_963259705.1). Classification (NCBI taxonomy): domain Eukaryota; kingdom Metazoa; phylum Chordata; class Mammalia; order Chiroptera; family Vespertilionidae; genus Myotis; species Myotis daubentonii. The sequence continues at coordinate 49,059,028 of NC_081849.1, forward strand.
GAGGCAACGGGCACGCAGGCCCAGGCCTTTCTGGCTTCCTGGGCCTCCTGTTGGCAGAAAGGAGACATGTGGGTCTGCTCTGTTCTTTCATGTGGTAGGCTTAGCACGCCCACCTGCTAAAATGAAAACTTTAATATCAGCCATTTTCTGCAAAGGTCCCTAATGCTTCAGGATAAAAGCCTCACACTTTTCCTGGTGCACAAGGCCTTAGGTGGCCTGGACTTGCCTCCTTGGTAACTATCACTTTTGGACCCCTACCCTCCATTTCCAAATCCACCACGCCTTCTTCTCCCTAAGGGCCCAAGCCGTTCCCCCGCCTAGAATCCCCCTTCCTCGTTTTTTGAGCAGGCTGATTTGTACTCACATTTTAAACTTGGGCCTGGCTCCAGTTCGCCTCCTCTATGGACCCTTTTTAGGCATCTGCCCGACGTGGGAGGAGCACTCTTCGTTATGACAGCCTCAACGGTAGCATGGACCACACTTTGGTTTAATGTTCTGACTACTGTCTGCACCCTAATGGTCTGTGAACATAGACTGTAATTTTTAAAAATGTTTTTATTTTTTGTTTTTTGTTGTTGTTGTTGTTGTTGTTTTTTTTTTTTTTTTGAGAGAGAGAGAGAGAGAGAGAAAGGGAGAGAGAAAGGGAGAGAGAAAGGGAGAAATGGAGACGAAGAGAGAGAGAGAAACATCGGCTGCCTCCTCCATGCCTCCCACTGGAGATTGAGCCAGCAACCTGGGCATGTGCCCCGACTGGGATTGAACCGATGACCTCTCGGTTCCTGGGTCAGCGCTCAACTGCTGAGCTACACCAGTTGGGCCATAGACTGTAATTTTAAAGACACTGTACCCCCAGACTAATACACTATTCCCCCATAAAAAAAATACTTACAGAATACTAAACTATGAAAGAAAAGCATGAATGTATGCGTAGAACTTAGAAGACTAAGTTATTAGACATCTAGTTGCACTGACTTCATTTATTTGTTTTTAAACTTACAAAAACAGATTCATATGGGTCTTCAATATTTTTTTATATTTAAACACTACTTTTAAAAATTCTTTCTGCTATCACCATCATTCCCTAAATGAAAGGATATCAAAGGCACATTATTTAAAAATAATGCACCCAAAATATCGAAGGTTCATTACTTATGAATAAAGGACAATCTTGTAAATCGCCAAACATGGGGACAATTCAGCAGAGCACCAGAGACTGGCCCAGGATCATGACCTTGCATCACAGCGGTATTTGGCAGCCACTGACTTACATTCTCTTCCTCAAGTGTAACTTCTCTCTGAGGCCTTGGTAGGGCGGAGGGCAAACCATTAATTAAAGGGAGTACTCTGCGAGACTGTCTAGGAGAATAAACCAGGATTCTCTGTTGCTGATTGGGGCTAGATCCACATGCTTTGGGAACCAGAGGAAATAGTGGTAGGTTTGACAATCTCTTATGAAAAGTGAGTCTATTCTTTAATCCTCACACCCCATCATTCCCTTCATAGCCACCATTTACACCACATCACTCACCCCAGGTTGGCAGCTCTGCCATGCCTAGAATGAAATATGAACCTGCTCCTCTTGCCACCAGCTTTATCCCAGGCTAAATGCATCCACACAGTCCTTAGCCTCTGGCTCCGCGACAGGAGCGAAAGCGGCACCAAGACCACACACTGGGAGGGAGCACAGTTGCCCTGGGGTTACAGGTCTGGCGCGTGAAAGGGAATCTTTCCAGGAGGCTCAGCGTTCCTTCGCAGGAGCTCACTCGCTTTGACATAAATCTTTATAATTGTTTTCTGTTAGATTGAGGAGAAGTTTGAAAGCTGTCAGTGAGTTCTGCAGGGATGAAAAATACACATCAAGAAGAAAGAGGAGCTGGGATGCTGTTCAATGGGTTCTTGGTGACTGGCATTTAGTGGTGCTTGGGCTGCGCAGGGACTGGCTGTAAGCTTACTCTGAGGGCCTACCATGTGAGTTTCTCTTCCTCATCGACCATATATAGCAAATATGGAAACATCTGCAATTAGTGGATTATGGCTGCCATGAGAAATAGAAAAATATTTCATGAATTTTTTTTTAAAAGATCAGAGATTGAGGCTTATGCTACGTATAAAGTAGAACACATATTTAGGTCCTTAATTAGTACTTCTGAAGTGTATATTTTTTAAACAAAATTTTATAAAAGGAAGGGATGGTTGTTTTTCTTTTGCTATCTCTGGCCCTATCTCTTGATCTTTTCACTATTTCATTTTTCAAAGGGATTTGAAGCCCATGTTATTTTCAAAAGAAAGTACAGAGGCAAAAAGTTTATTAAGTAAATTAGTAATTATGATATACACCATTAAAAAAGAAAGGAAGGCACAAGAGATGAGTTAAGCATTGGACTTATTTCTAAATTTAAGGCAACAGGGGTTTAAAAAAAATCTGTTACCACAACATTAGTTAACAACTGAAGAAAATATGCAAAGTCATTCCCAGGGACAAGTTTTCTTCTGGAATTATACTCAAGGAGGATTTCAATTAATTAGTGCTTGTAGAGGGATATTGTAGTAATAGCGTTGGCTTTGGGTATAATTTATAGAAATGCTATTTTGAAAGACTTTTTGAATACTTTGTAAAGGTTATGGCTTAACATTAAATTAAAACTCGCGGAAAGCATTTCAAGTTGGGAAGGGATCTGAGACCAGGTCCAAATACATGCCATGGGACTGACTCTCTCAAATGTCTGATAGCACATGCCACCCTCTAGCAGGTGTTGGGGGTCAGTCAGCTAATGACCGAATTCTCCAACAAGTACTTGAGGGACAAAAATTCCGTTCTTAATTTAGAGTCACATGCTCAGACCCAGCCCTAGACTCAAAGATTCAGAATCCCTAGGGGGAATCAGAGGTTGGAACCTAGCTGTATTTTTATTAAGGTGCCTACTGACAAGTCTCAGGCTAGACATAGCTGGGAAGCACTGTTTTAGGTCGGAGTTTGGTTCAGAGAGTTATTTAGTTCAATGTAGTTAAGTTGTTTCCAAAAGTGCCTCAGTGGGTGGGGCCTGCACTAGTGAGTGGAGAAGGGCTGTGCCCAGGTGAGAGCACCACTGTGGGAACCTCTACCAATGCCTGGCTTTCATGGCGCTCCCTCCAACATCTTCGCTCACTGTCTGGACAATCATCACAGAACACGTGACTTTAACAAATGTTGAAAAGATTCCCCATTTGGAGAAGGTGTTCTGGGGAGACACCTCTGTTCATTTCTTTCCACAGTTCTCTCTTAATTACTCAGAGAATCAGGTTGTAATTCTGACATAAACATTTGAATTCTAGAATTACGTTTTCACGGAAAAGCCGCCCAAAAAAACGAGATAAAAGCAACACTTCTAAGTGTGCTTGGCTGGCTTCAGAACACATTACTGTAACATATCAGGTACAGTTTCGTTCTGAAATTTGTGAGCTGGACTTGACAGCTCACTGCTTAGCCCTTACCCTGCTTCTGCCTACTCCCTCATACTTTAGTTACGTCTACTTGTGATATTTTCCCTTATTTCCAACAACGTCCTCCTCTATAGCTGTCCTTAAATTTAATTCTTATTAATTCAGGCATTCTAGGTAATTCCAGATATCATCTGTGTAAAAATGTTATCAGGAATATAAATGAAGGAGTTGGAAAGGGAATATGCTACCCAAAATATAACTCATTCCACATCTCATGTGTTTATAGGATCTGCTTCAACCTACAGATTAAAAATTAAAGATCAAAGTCTAGCTGACACTGACTTTTCAGTTTGCCCAGGTATAGGAGTGCTTCTGAAGCTCTGTAAGGCTTGGGAACAGATAAATCTCTTTCAAAAGCACTGTTGCACTTCACCATTGTGACAAACTAGAGGGAGAGTAAACTCCCCATGGGAGCAAATGAGGAGGTTGAGGCACAGAAGAATGCAGCATTTCGCCCAACGTCATCCAGCTTGAAAATGACAAGGCCGGGCTTTAGGAATAGGTCTCAAATCCGCTTCAGCCACCAGTCACTGACACATGGTGGAAAGAATGTCAAAGGCAAAGAAATAGTTTCCTAGAATAAAGTTACAGCAGTCTGCATGTCCTGCTGCCGCTGATAACTGGGGCATCAATGTCCTTTGAAATTCCGGGTCCTAAATAATCAGTTTCTCTACAGAAGGTACAAAAGACTCAGCGCTGTAATTTATGATTGCTGATCCTGATCTACAATTAGATTTCACAGGACCTGGAACATCAGATATAAAGAACCGTTAACATAACTTCTTTATCAATACAGAAAATTGCTAGTATTTTCATATCTTTACAATACCCACATCTTATTTTTTTTTAAAAATGCAATAGACCATCTTCCATCTATAATAAGTATGATAAGATCACCACATTTAAAAATTCATATTGAAGGCAACAAGATAAAGGTCTGCTTACCCCTCCTTCATGTCATTGATAGGGAGCGGAACCCTGCCGCCCCTGTCCAGGGCCGACGTGATGTTTATGGCATTCAGACGCTCCGGCTGCCACACATTTTTCACTGCCCCAAGGAAGTCTCCGAGAACCTCGCTGGCCAGCATTTCTTCTACATTCATATTTTTAATGAAGAATTCCGCTTGGTATGGTAACGGGAAATCTAATTTTGGTGGAAAAGGGTATGCACAGCTTTAGTGAAGTGGTTTTTGGGAAGGGAAACAAAAGAACAATTCTGGACTTGTTTATTTCTGTCACAGTCCTGCCTTTGGAAAATGATATTAATCCTGACTTTAAAGGCTTTCTGTATAACAGGGCTGTATCTAAAAATATACATTTGACACAGAATTTTATCTACTATGCATTACAATTCAAGGGCAGCGAATAATTATAGGATTTGGTAAAAAGAAAGAAGAAAAGGCCAAATCAGCCTCCAACTTGCCAATGACCTGCTGGCCTCCTTTCTTGCCTCACCCAGGCAGAAGGGGCACTTCCGGAACGCAACAAGGGCAGGAATAATGTTTTTGTATTAATAGTGTTTTTAAATTAACAGATCTTTTTCAAATATATCGTCTCATTGAATCATTACAACCCTAAGTAGTGCTATTCCTTAGGCACAGAGCAACATTCTTTCCAAATAGAGAGAACATCATAAAATATCAGTACTTGCTTGTGGCTTATTGGTATATGATCTGAAATAACACATTTTTAATGTGCAGTATAGTCATGCATTGCTTAACAACAGGAATACCCATTGCATTTCGCATTCTGATAAATGAGTTGTGCAAACATCCTAGAGTGCACTTACACAAACCTGGATGGTATAGCCTGCCGCTACACACCTAGGCTGAACGGTATGGCCCATTGCTCTTAGACTACAAGCTTGTACAGCAAGTCACTGCACTAGACACTGTAGGTAATTATAACACAATGGAAAGTATTTGTGTGTCAAAACATATAGTAAAAATGTAGTATATTGTACCTGAGACTAATATAAAATAATATTGAATGTAAAGCAAAGTTGACAAATAAAATAAAAAATTATTGCCGGAACCGGTTTGGCTCAGTGGATAGAGCGTCGGCCTGCGGACTGAAAGGTCCCAGGTTCGATTCCGGTCAAGGGCATGTACCTGGGTTGCGGGCACATCCCCAGTAGGAGATGTGCAGGAGGCAGCTGATCGATGTTCTCTCTCATTGATGTTTCTAACTCTCTCTCTCTCCCTTCCTCTCTGTAAAAAATCAATAAAATATATTAAAAAAATTATGGTATACAAGATAAAAAATGTTGTACCTGCATAATACCCTTACCATGAACGGACCTGGCAGGACTGGAAGTTGCTCTGGGTGGGTCAGTGAGAGGTGAGCGAATGTGAAGGCCTAGGATATTACTGTCCACGACTGTAGTCTTTATACAGCTTTACACTTAGGCTACTCAATTTATTTAAAACAAGAGCTTAGCATTATGCTACAATGTCACAATGGCTACAGTATTACTAGGCGATAGAAATTTTTCAGCTCCATTACAGTCTTATGGGGCCATGTCCTCTCTGCAGTCCAAAATGTTGTTATGTGATGCATGGCTGTATTTTGGAGCATGCTAAAACATTACAGAGTACTTTTTACTAAAATAAATATTGATTATATTTTCAATAAAAATTCTGAAATTATAACAATATTACTATTTTGATCACTCCGTAATTCAGTATTCTAGAAAAGTTATATTTTAAAGTTCTCATTAAATTCCTTATCTCATACAGATTTAGTTTTCCTCTTCCCTAATATCTCATAAATATTTCTCTGCAAAGATTTCAAAATTAATATTTTAAAACAACCGAATGTCCAATTCATACTCTCAGTAAAGAGTAAATATAATTTATTTCATTTTCTCAAATGTTATTCTTGAACTGTAAGTCATCATCTCCCTTGTTCTAATTGTTATATTAAGATAAAAATAGCTTTCTTTTTCTTTAATACTATTTCTGTAATAATAAAGGCTTCTTTTTTATTAATACTTACAAACTAATGGATTGAGGTGAATTGTCACATTTATTACTCACAACCAGAGCGTGAGTAGGTCTTTGTGTTGTTCTCCATTCTTTCAGAAGGGGAATCTGACCCTTGAGGTCCAGAAATTTACCATCATTTGAATTTATATGACTTTTATCTAAGCTAAGGGAGACTATATATAAGTGCTCCTCTTTAGCAATTACTATCATAATATAAACAGGTTGGTTATCTAAATTCTTCCTTTAAAAGAAAAATGTTTCTGGACTATACACAGAGTAATTTATTCTATGTATACACCCTCTGACTTATTTCATTAAAACTCATATCTATAAAGTATTCCACTCTTACTTAATAATAAAACAAAAAATAAAAACTACACAATAAACAACTGAAATCGTGATGACCTCATTTCTTATGAAGCCACTTTAATATGAAAGGGTACAACATAACGCCTGTGGTGATGTCAGGGTAGACATTCTGGCTTTAAAGTTTTCAAGAGAGTTTCTAGAGTGTGGCATCTCTTCCTAAAGAATGAGTTCTCCAAGGCCCTAATCACAGAAGGGTCTTTACTCAGTTCCGACACTGTCATTTATGCTGCTTATGGTTTTGTTAGATTTGCTTGATGTACAGGCCATCTGCAGTCTTCTAAAATGTGAGATATATATTCTCTTTTATGTAGACAAGTTTCCTGTTTCATATAGAAACATTTCCTGTTTCTTACAGATAAACAGTAGCTTAATCATACTACATTTTCCCCCATACCAAGAAATGGTTGTGAAGAAATATGTCATGAAGAACAGTGTCTTGGCAATAAATAATGCCAAAGACAGTTTTTGAGCATGCGAGAAGTCTACCCTCTCTTAATTTCATTCAGTGTTTTTACATCCACTGTGCAAAACTTGTTTCTTATGACCCATGTTACTTTTTTGGAGAACTGTTTCTTGGCTTTTCCTAATCCATGTGACCCCACTTTGTCGTTCATTTATGAGACCGGCTGCCGCCACGCCCCTCAGCGGCTCCGGGCTGTGCAGCTGCCTGCTGTCTACCCGGCCAAGCGTGGCTGCCAGGACTCCCAGAGATGAGTCACTCAAGCTTTCTAACTTCGGGGAAATCCCAGGCCTGCTATATTTGGACATCACAGAGGCCAAGGGAGCAGTAGGCCAAGAGATTGGTGGCAGGCCTCCGAGGTACTGAGCCCAATATAAAGAATCACTCTGTGTCCTCTCCTTCAAAAGCTCCAGGCTGTGTGAGTCTCCAGGACTAATTTCCCATTAGGCCTCTCCAAGCAGGAGACAGCTGGTCAAGGAGTCAGACGGAGCGTGATTATCCTGATATGCAACTCTTATTTCTTTTCCTAACTTTATCTGGAAGAAATGGCATGTACGGAGGTCAGGCTCCAAGATGCACATCCAAGAGCCCATATCAATTCCATCTATACCAGCAAGGACAAATGCATGCCACTTGGTTCCCTGGTTTTCAGAGCTTGGGGCCCCAGAACCCTCTGTGAAAAGCAGTAGAGCAGCTCCGTCAGGAGTAAAAACCCAAAACCCATCTACTCTTCCTCCCTCGTCAACACATTTCAAAACCCCTATTTTTAGATAAATAGCCCCTAAAGCCACCTTTTAATTCTATAGCTGTGTAGCGGTTTTCCACTAGTGTCTGCTTGGACATGGGTCCCCACACACCAATAACACCTACTAGGATGCCCGTGGACTCTACATCCGCAGGACCGAGAGAAGCCTTGAGAAAGAAGAGGTTCAAACTACAGACTAATAGGGACTCCCAAACCTGACAGAGGGCTTTGAGTCACTCTGAGAGCGTAAGGGTGAGGTGAGTGGCCCACGCTCGCTGTCAGGGAACTATATAACTAACTGTACTGTTGAAGTCCTTAGGAAAAGGAAAGTTTGCAATTATTCTGTTCATTAAGGGCATTCTAATTCTACAGGGACCGATTAGACTGGATGCAAGCATCCACATACAACTGGAGTCAAGTGCAAGGCTCGCTGACCCAAATGTCAATACCTACCAAAGCCCTCGGGAAGTGAAAAAGTGGACAGGGAATTTTCTGTCCAAGCCTACAGAACCGGCACTGGGACTTGCTTTGCATATATGAAGGTCATTCACAATTTCAAACTAGCAGATTTGTTGTCTGCAACTGATACTGCTATAACCCCTGGGAAAAACTCATGTAAAGGCGTTCAAAAAGTCTTCAAGCAATTTCCTCAATTTTTTTTTGAATTTCCTCAATTTTGGATTGCATTATCAAATCTATAGAAACTGTTTTCTTTTGCATAGTATAAAAGCAACTTTTAACCTAGCCTTTGCTGAATTATCACACAATCCAAATTAGTAGGTTCTGATAAAGTTTTTTGTGTTTGCTCATTTGTTTTTAATTGTACTGGTACATAGGAGAATCCCCCTACCCAGGGTACACACTGTTTTCCTGCTTTCAGGAGGGAAAATGCCATGTCCATTCTCCTCCTGTTACCCTCATTCATAAATAATATCTGGTACAGAGAGGAGTACCCCATGATATATACATTTTAACAGCAAAGTTTTTAGTTGGTATGTATTTTTCCCAATCGAGTGTCAAAATAGGGTCAAATATTTGAAAGTGTAATTCTTGGAGTAGTCCCTGGGTCCTTCCAAATCCTCGGGAATCACTTATAATTTGAGCATATGTAACTCTAAATTGCTGATGGGCTCTGGCAATTACTGATGCATGATTAGCTATTAGGAAGTAGTGTGTGACCCAAATTACAGTTTACTTCTGTCCATCAATAACTCCTCATCTTCACAAAAAAAAACTATAAGTTTTAAAGTAAAATAATGAAACTATAATTACTGATTGCGTACTCTGTGTTCAGTCCTAAGTGAAGCACATTTCATGCCTAATTCATGGAATCTGTATCCCAGACTGATAAGAGCAATTTTATTCTTAGTTTTATTTTACAGATAAGGAAAACAAGGCCTGAAGAAATAAGTGGCAACCTAACACAGTGGTTGGCAAACTCAGTCAACAGAGCCAATATCAACAGTACAACGACTGAAATTTCTTTTGAGAGCCAAATTTTTTAAACTTAAACTATATAGGTAGGTACATTGTTATTAATTTAATTAGGGTGCTCCTAAGGCTTAGGAAGAGCCACACTCAAGGGGCCAAAGAGCCGCATGTGGCTCGCGAGCCGCAGTTTGCCGACCATGGCCCTAACACATCATGGTATTTATAACAAATTAAATATTGCTTAGTTTTCTTTTCTACCTTTTACTATTTCATTAGTTATATTAGATATCTGGTACTTTAAAATCTTTAACTATATTTTACACAGACATAAAATATAATGAAATATTCTTGTAAACAAAGAAGCAATCAGCAACACATTTTTTCATACCTACCTTCTGCTGACATTATATTAATTATCAAATTATGCCTTGCAGTCTCAAAGGTACGCCTATTGTAGGCAGTTATCTATCGGAAAACGAAAATCATATTAAAAAAGTGAAATGTTATTTGGAAAATAAAATTCATTAAGGACAAAATGAAAACATACTGTCCTTTCCATTTTCATGATTTGTTTATATACTTACAAAATATTCCTTCTCTGTGCAATAAGAACTCAGAGCTTTTAGCAATATTATGGGAAGAGAAATCATTAGTCAGGTCTATTTAACATGCCAAAACAAGTTAAAATCAGAGAGACTCTTCCACGGAAGACCGTTAAGTGCTCATCACAATGCAGAGGTACCATTAGTAAATGGATTAACCATTATGAATTACTTACCAGTGCCATTGTAAAATTTCAAAAACACCAAAACAACTTTTATTTTTGTACTTTTAAATGAAGCTTAAGGATTGTCCTGGAAAGGACACATTAAAATAAGCACATCTCTGTGTTGTTTGCACACCAACCAGTCAAAAAAAATGTCACTAATAACCCTTGGGAAATCACATCTCCACTTATGATGGGAGTAAAACAGTAAGGGTCATGGTCTATAAAGCTTATGGCACATGCTCAAAAACACAGATCAATCCCTTTGTACAGTCAAATATTAGTGAACATTTGAAGAGCCAATGACCTCACATCAAAGTCAACTCAGAAATAGCCACTGCAAACAGCAAACAAAGCGAAGGCCAAAACCAGAATAATAGTTCAAAAGTCAAGGAATAATTAACTTTATGACAGATAGGAAATCGTTCAGACAGGTCTGCAGTACCTCAAAAACCCCAAAAACTAATAGATTGTGCAAAGTCTTAGCATCCCGGCACCAGCCTTCTGACAGTGATTACAGCTGTGGTTGACACTGAGAAAAAAAAGTAGAACAAACTGACTCATAAAAGAAATATCTTGCTCATTTAAAAATGAATACCAAAGAACGTGTATGCATATATGCATAACCCATGGACAGAGACAATAGTGCAGTGACGGCCTGAGGAGGGGACAGGAGTGGGATGGAGAAGGTCAATGTGGGGCAAGGGGGGACATCTGTAATTCTTTTAACAATAAAGAGAAATTTTAAAAAATAAAAACAAACATTAAAGATTTTCATAGCATCATAAAGCTTTAAATAAAATAAATTACACTCAGAAATATTTATGAATACAGTAAAAATCAAAATTTTGGAGTAATTCCAAACCTTTAATAATATTTAAAACTATATATTTTGAAAAGCAGACTATTACACAAAGTTAAAAGAACTCTCCCCACAATCTGTCGGATTTCTGTTGGATTTAATGACTTCCTACCTATATTTTTTGGACACGTGATTAATTAGATTAACAATGAAATAAAGACTAGTCATTAAAATGAAGTAGGAACTCTGTTCACAAAGAAGCAAATGAAAAAAATGTAATAAAGATTTCATTTAGGAATTTTCATGCTTTTAAAAGTTCACCCTGCAAAAAACTTAGTCATTCTCACTGAGGAAAAAAGCATCAATCTTCTACTATTTGTTGTAATATCTCAAAGTTAAAGCTCAGAAAGAACTATTAGACATTTGCAAATGAATGGCAATATTTTTATGGGTAGCCTTTCCTAATTATCACAAATCTTAATATTGTAAATTTCATGAATTCTAATGTGATTGTTTTTAAAAATTCACAGCTACTATAGGGAGTGAAAACCATTTCATGAATTAGGAAGAATAATTTTATTATGTGAATTTATATTTAATGTTTAATGTTAACAGTTATAACAGAATACAGTCCTCCTATCACTTCTAATGAGATATTTAAATACTGTAATAATCTCAATCAAATTTACTGAGGTATATGTGTGTGCATGCTTTTGTGGGTTGTTGTTTTGTTTTGTTTTTTGGTGCCTGCTTTTTTGCTTCCCTATGTTTAGAAGAGTGGCTCATCTAATTTAGATGCTTAATAAATATCTACAGAATAAATTAAGCAGAGTTATATGATTATATATTAGTTTAAGATATGTAAAACTTTTTTGACTATACTACTAATAGAATATTTTAAAATTGTAAATATGTTATTATATATGGATATAGAAATGAGTTTTTACTACTTGTGATAGATGAAAAATATGCTATATTTTCATCATTATATTTCTGGCATATTATTTGATACATATTGATAACGTTATCTCTTAGTTATAAGGTATAAGAACATAATGAACCCCTGTGAATCCTCGCACAACACATGTATTTCTCTATCTTAGCCCCTTGCCTCTCTCCAACCATAAATGCCATTTTGAATTTTGTATTTATCATCCCCTTCATTTTAAATATAGCTTTATTATAAATGCATGTATGCTTAAAATATTTAATTTGCTTGTTTTTTGAGCTTTATAAAAAATGGTAAACTGTATGTAATCTTCTGGGACTGGTGTTTTCTTATTCAACATTATGTTTAAAACATTTATCCATGAGACTGGGCAAGATTAAGTTCAGTGTTGCTGTAAACATTCACTGTGTGACTCATTACTCCACAATTTAGTTATCTATTCTGTTGCTGATGAACTTTTGGGTCACCATTGCTTTGTGGGATATATATGTGTGTGTGTGTATATATATATATATATATATATATATACACACACATATATATATATATATATATATATATATATATATATATCCTTCCTGTTTGTGTGTTGTCTTTTTTTAATGGCTTCTTTGGTGAACAGAAGTTCACAAGTTTAATATAGCAAACATTTATCAACCTTTTCTCTTAAATAAAAATGGTTAGTTATTATTTAAGAACTCCTTCCCTACCCCAAACTCAGAAAATTCTTTTACACTATCATATAATAGCTTAAAATTTTGCTTTTCACATTTAAATCCTCAATCTAGACTTGAGTTTTATATTTCCTATGAAGTAAGAATCTAATTTTATGCTTGCCATATGGCTAACCAATTGTCTGAGTCCCATTCAATAAATAGATATCCTTTTTCCAATGACCTGATGATATGTGGCACCATCTCTTCAGATATATACCATTGTTCCATATGAGACAGATGTGGTTGTCAATACCTTCAATATTTTGATGCACTGTTTCTTCTGCCTAAGACAGCCTTCCTTCTATTTTGTGAAGTGAATTCCTATTTACCCTCTTACAACTCTTCATCAAACAGCACCTTTTTATTATAACAGTTATGTTGTGTTGGCTAAATATGTGTTTCCACTTCAGTGCTCCAACTCCTGGGCTCACCTGTTATTCATCCTTCTATATCACCAGCACCTATCCTAATGCTCAGTACATAAGAGAGGTTCACAGAATATCTGCAGAATGACTGTACTTCAGTGAACATGAAATTTGAAATTAAAATAAAGAGCAGATAAGTTTGCACTTATTTTCTTAAATATAATTCATATTATAGTAATCTATTTCTTTTAAATGTCTTAATTTTTTCCACTAATTTGGACTGCCCTTTTTTTTATATAAAAGCTGAAAGAAAAAAACTGTGAAATGACACACACCAATGGAACCGGATTAAGAACTCCCAAACCACATGTGTATGGGCAAATAATTTTTGACAAAGGAGCCAAAAACATACCATGAAGAAAATAAAGCCTTTTCAGTAAATGGTCTTGGGAAAATTGGAAAGCCAAATGCAAAAGAATGAAACTGGACTATAATCTGTCACCAAGTACAAAAATTATTTCAAATATATTTAGGATCAAAGACCTAAATATAAGATCTGAAACAGTAAATTATATTGAAGAAACATCGGTACTAAACTTATGGACCTGGGTCTTAGAGAAGACTTTATTAATTTCACCCCAAAGACAAGGGAAGTAAAGGCAAAAATAAATGAATGAGACTATATCAAACTAAAACACTTGTGCACATCCAAAGAAACCACCAACAAAACAAAACGGCAGGCAACCTAATGGGAGAAGATACCTGTAAACAACAGCTCTGACAAGGGATTAATAACCAAAATATATAACAAACTCATACAGTTCAACACCAAACATTCCCACTTAAAAATGAGCAGAGGACCTGAACAGACACTTCTCCCAAAAAGATATACAAACGGCAAACAGATATATGAAAAGATGGTCAGCTTCACTAGCTATTAGGGAAATGCAAATCAAAACTATAATGAGATACCACCTCACACCTGTTAGAATGGCTATTATCAGCAAGACAGGTAATAATAAGTGTTGAAGAGGTTGAGAAGAAAAAGGAACCCTCATTCACTGTTGGTGGGAATGTAAACTGGTATAGCGACTATGGAAAACTAGTATGGAAGTTCCTTAAAAAAATTAAAAAGAGAGTTTTCATATGACCAAGCAATCCCTCTTCTCTGCACCCACTCCCAAAATTTGAAAACACTTATTCAAAAAGATATATGCACCCTTTTTGTTCAATGTAGCATTATTCCCGGTGGCCAAGACATGGAAACAACCAAAATGTCCCTTGATAGATGATTGAATAAAGAAGATGTAGTAGATATATACAATGGAATACTACTGAGTCATAAGAAAAGATGAAATACTGCCATTTGCAACAACACAGATGGACCTTGAAACTGTCATGCTAAGCAAAATAAGTCAGTCAAAAAAAGCTAAGAACCATATGATTTCACTCACATATGGGATATAAAACTGAAACTCATAGACACAAGACAACAGAGGGAAGGGGTATGGGGGGCCAAATATATGGTGGGTACACAATGCAATATACTGATCCTGTATCATAGAAATATACACTTGAAACCAATCTAATCTTATTAACCAATGTCACCCCAATAAATTTAATATAAAAGACTTTGGAAATTCACAGAAAGGAACGGTACATTTCCAAATGCAATCTACAGTGTTTCCATGCATAAAATACTGGAAACTATTGCCTCGTAATTTTAATTCCAAAATTTGAAACTCAAATTACATATATATATATATATATATATATATATATATATATATATATATATATATACAATTTTGCTCATTCTAAGACATTACCTCAATGATTGTTGGTTTCCCCACATTTTCAGCTGTTGGAGACCCATACAGGACTCCATCACTATACGGTGTCCTTTGGATATATCGAAGCCATCCAGGTCGGTCTGGATAACCCATTAAATTTGTGTTAAATGTTATGGGATCATTACTAATTTCTCCTAGATAAGAAACACAGAATTAAAATACAAGTTAGTTATTTTCACACATGTTGCTTTGGTAGTTTCAATCAAAATATTTCTGTCTTAAAAAATTTTTTTTACATTTGTAGCAAACTAAATACACACACACAAAGCCAAATCCATCTGGGAATTCAGATTAGGGCCTCATGTAAAGAAAAAATCCTTTTGGTTGTTCTGTTTGCCTAGAAATCTAATGTAACCAAGAAAGCAGATTCATACAACTTTAGAGGAATTTTTCTTTTCTTTTTCTTTTTTCTTATTTTGGTCACCTAGGAGTGGGAAAGTTTTACCAATAAGATAACTGTCTTTCAGAAAAATCTCCCAATCATGTTGAGGTGTTCATTTTCTTGCGAAGCCTTTCTTTCATGAAACTCTGGACACTATCAAACTAATCTTAAGGAATATCTCAAAAGTATAAAAATATTATTTTAAAACAAAAATGATGTAATTTTAAAACAATGGAGGATGAGTTGAAAAAAAGTGTTACAAATCCAAAAGAATTGTAATAATGACAACATTTACTAGTGATAAATAATAATAATGGCATCATTTATTAGCATGTACCTGGCCCTGTTACTGTACCTAGATTTTACAGGCACTACAGTATTTCATCTGATTTTGAAACATGCCTATAAAAGTAGTACTATCATTAGCCCTAATCTTGTTGATGAAATCTGTAATTTCCATGTTATGTAACTTCTCTGTGGTCATGTTATGTGGTAAAACTAGAATTTAATCTTGGCTGACTCTAGAAACTATGCTTTTAACTACATGTTTGCTTCTCAAATATTAGAGTTTGCTCAAAAGGTTTAGCTAAATAGTTTTGCAACATAGAATACCACATTAAAAAACATTTTTTAAGTAACTGATAAAAATACTATCTTTTATTCCAGAATGCTGTTGATAACATGGTTAACTGTATTTTATGATTGTTTTCAGGTATGCTTTTCATTATATAATATACAAAAATAATGTTTATATTAATTGTAATGCTCTAATTTTCAGAAAATTCATTTTTATTTGTTACTTAAGAATTATAATAATTTAATACATTTTTTCTTGCCAGTCTTTCTATGTCTTCATTGATTTCATAGCTTTTGTCACAAAAATGTAAGCCAATAGTGAATCAAATAAGACTTTGCAATTGGTATTACTTTAAAGGAAAAATTAATCTTTTATATAAAATTATTTCATATTATAAAAGCTTTTTTAAGAACTTTCTTAATACCATAGTTCATTTTCTTCTATAACATATGTATAGGTTTCTAAAAATCAATGTACTATGTAAGATTCGAAGTTTTAACATGAAAGTCATAATTATATAACTATAATTATTTCTATGCAAATACAGGTACATCATTTGTCAGAAGCACAAAGCTCAAGATTGGGAAACCAAAAATATGCTTTCTTCAAAATCAAAAATGAATTATTTCCTTCTGCAATTAAATTTATAATCTTATGATGGAAAATAGCCTACAATGACCAATTTATCATGCACCCAAACCATTTCAAATGTTAACAATGTTTTATCATATGTCACCTAGATTATACATACTGAACAGAAAGGAAAATGTAGTAAATCAATCACTTTTTCCCCCCATTGAAGACATACCAGGTTTGGGGTAAGGTGGGAATTCTCCCTTAAAAGACTCTCTTTCCAAAACATGAACAAAGAGGACACCAGCAGATGGGTACACATCGCGATCAGAGTGCACCTTCGAGAAGATGGTGTACACTGAAAACGAAGAGGGAAGAAAGGAGATTGACAAATAATGAGACATGCTCTTGACAATTCACTTACCCTGTAAGGAAGGGAAAACTGAAGCAACATGCAACATATTGTTAAGAAATTTGTTTTAAAGGGAAGTGATTTTAGAACAAAACATCAAACAACTAACTCTTCCGACTTGACATGTTTAGAGACTTTTAAAATACCGTGTAAACAAAATTAGGCACATTTTAATGTTTTAAATTGTTATTAAATAGTGAAAACATTCATAACATCTTTTTGGTGATTTCATTGCAATTATTACCAGCAAAATGCATCATAAGAACTGACCAACTACATAATTGCTACGGTTTTTTTTCCCAAAGCAAAATATGAAGTGTAAGTTTTAAATGGTCAGAATCTATACTGTATTAATTGTTTGCTAGACAAAGCACATCAGAGTGTATAATACCATCGATCTATGTAAGGCAACTTTCATATATACTGATTAAAAAATGCGTTGATACTTTTTCTATACGTGTTATTTCTCATCTCTCTCCTAGAACTGATTCATTCCATTTTACCTGATCTTGACATTTAATAACTCACTCAATATAAACCTACATCCTAAATAAGTGATATCAATTACATAATAAAATTCAGTGCCAATAATTGCTTTAAGTGAAATGGGGTAGATTTCATGATTCACTGGTTACTTAAGATATATGATGGGAGTGCATTAAAATGGCCAAATTGGTTTGATTAGTTTTCCACCTATTGTTTTTCCTCCGATATCAGCATCTCCACCAACACATTACTGCCATTACCCTTGTCACCTCTACAATCTCTTTTGGTTTTCTATCTTCCTGACTGGCTAGTGGCTGCAATTTTTAAACAGATAAACTCTATCAGGCCAGTTCTTTCTCTTACTCACTGATGGATTTGTAAATGGAGTAATTAACCTTAGGAACCCCAACGCTGCTTACTTCAGGCTCACAACTAACTAAAAGCCCTGGATAGCGAGATCGCTGACAGTAGATTTTTCAGCATAAAAATAGGAACTCCCACAAAAATGTTTCTTTATCTGTGAAAACTTGTCCCTGGGTTCTGTGGATGGCTGCCAAAAATGTAAAACTAAACTAAAATATTTGGCTTGTAGCTTCACGTAGATCCATAGCTTTACTACGAAACACACAACTTCAAAGGCCATGTCACCGAGGGAAGGAAGCAGCAGGCTGGGTTCAAACTAGGTCTTCAGGGAGACTCGTCCCTTCCTGCCTTGTTTGGTGCGAGTATTCATAAGTAGTCTTCCCATGGCCTTCAGAATACCAAACTTCTCCCCAAGAACAACTTCTTCATCAGTGGAAATGGTCCCATTCTCAAAAAACGTTAGTATAAGAGTCCTAGAACTGTGAGGATAAGAATTTGAGGTTTTTCAGCAGCTGAATTCCACAACACCCCCTGGAATACAAGGTGCTATGGAGAATGCAGCAATGAAGGCGACCTAGTCCCTGCCTTCCACGAGTTCACCATCTGGTTTGGGAAACCAATGTCCACCTAACTTGGTATGATCCAGAGGAGTATGCTGCTCTGGCAATACCTGGGAACATGATTACCAGCAACAGAGGCTAGAAAGAATTGGAAAAGATTTATGGGAAAAGTAGAATTCAATATGGCTTTTAAAGTACTAGCAAGGTTCTGAAACTCAGAGACGGGGAATTCGGGTTTTGCAGCATCGAACACACATACACGATATAATTGCAGAGTTGGGTGGGGGTCTTTCAAGGAAGGGAATTAAACCAGGGGTGCTAGATCTTGGGGTATATTTCAGGTAGGGGGAGAAAAACTGGGAAGACAGACAAATTATGCAGAGTTGTGAACTCCTGCTGAGCAGTTATTTCATTCTATATGTAAAGAGGAGTTTATATCCAAAGCACAGAAATATTTTGAATAATCTAAAGGGATCTCTTCAGAGCTAATCTAATTTATTCTTTCTAGAGATTAAAAACACCTGGAAGTTCAGCTCTGAATTTTATTTACCTTCATTATTTTCTCGGCACCTAGAAGGTATCTGGCATATTTGAATAACGTTACCAGTGCCTAGTGAACGGATGAATATATTCTAATACAAAACACTGTAGAGGTAAACATAGGTCTCATGTTTATGGATTAAATATATATAATATTCCATTTAAATTTCAATTGTGTAACAAATTCTCACGGGTGTGTAGCAGTTTACATGTTACCCTCCTCCATTTACATCACTAATTACTAACCGTTTCCCTTAGTGTCGGCTGTCATAAGGTGGCAAAAGCAAGCTTACAAGCAAAAGGGAAGGTTGTTAATTAAATAATATTGAAATGATTCTATTTTCTATATAGCTCTTGGCAGGCCCTGAAGTGGAACCATGAAAAGGTACCTGCTACTGCAATAACGCCTCAGTTCAAGGACAAGTATAGCACATCTACCTCAGCCTGTTTCCATGAAAGGCATTTCTGCAATCTACGGAACCAAGCTACCATCTAGCATGGGCCTCCTGGGCTTTACGATGACACACGCTTTTCTTTATTCATGTGTACTCCAATGCCTGTCTGCAATCTGCTGAACTGCTTGCTGGTCAGTTACCTTGGCAACTCCACAGCAAAGCCTCTTCACTTCAAACATATAGCATGCCATTTACTTTGAGAAAAACATATACAGATGTGTGACACGTTCATCATTCAGAAGTGGGAAATGATTAAGCCAGTGTGTTTTGTTCGTGAAAGTAACACTTCCTTTCTATAGCAACAGTTGAAATGATGAGCGCCCTCACAACATTTTAGAGAGGTACCCTGTCCCTTACCCTTTCTGGTTTGTTAACTTGCAAAACAAACAGCTCTTCAGCAGAGGCTATTTGGGCAGTGGTTACACCTCACTTCCTTTTGAATACAACAAGTGACAGAGAATTCGAAGTTATAGGCTCTTATTCTAAACACGAACGCCGTAGGGTCTGCACCAGCACCCACAAAAGCTGTTACTAACTGCTGCACCCTCATCTGTCCAGGTACTACTCACAAACAGTAAGCTCGAAGCACATTGTTTTCCTTAAAAGCTAGTCTTGGAAATCAAATATAAACACTCAAAGAATCCACAGACTAAAATGAAATAATCTCTGGGATAGATGTGTACAGGACCAAGTTAATCAAGCTGAGGTCGCAGGTCGTGGACTCTGTGTAGCACATGGCTTTGCAACGGTCTCCAGCTGCAAATCCATTACCTTTGCAAACACATGCCACTGGATACAAATGAAACTGGAAACCACCGTGTGGCTAAATCCGTGCAAATCCATCACCATTAATGGGAAAAACAATTAAACCAAAATTCCAGCTCACAGGGGGTCCAAAACATCATCTTCAGACGGCAAGAGTAGCTAGGTCTGCCAAGATTAAAAACTGAACACGAAAGTCATAAATAACAGATTTTTTTTCAAAGGAAAAATGATATATCTGAGTTGAGAAGAGCAAAAGGGTATTCGGGCATGGCCGGAGTAATTGTTTCACCCTCCAATGTAGCTCCAATGTCCCTTGCTACCATGCTAGCAACATCTTTTCACAAAACTGTTTTCACCATATTCATCCTAAGGTGCAGAAACTGTGGACCATATCAATAATATATATTACATTACAACAGAGAGCCAAGAACCAAATAACAGATGATAATGGCAATCACAATAAAGTGGGGCTTCATCCTAGCTCAATAGCATCCTGTCTTCTTTTATTAGTCCATTTGACATTTTTTCCTTATGGGAGCAATATCCTAATGAAAATATGAAAGTGTGCTTATTTATAATGACTTAAAAACAAAAGCAAATGTGGATGTATTTAGTACACATTAACTTTTGAAGGGATTATGGTAGTTCATTGCTAAGGAATCTATACAGCACATAACTTCACAATTATTACATGATTACTTTTAATGGCATACAGGCATGTACAGAGTCCCTTCTCTACAAAGTCCATAGAACACTTGCCCTTTTTTTTTCTGTATCACAAGTACAAGTACATGGCTTTAAAGATTAAATTACCAGGCTTGCTGAGTAT